>NC_079211.1:146716066-146728566 GCF_029633865.1 Lampris incognitus
GAGATGATGGATGGATATGTTTGATAAGGAGATGGATGGATGTGTTGGATAAGGAGGTGGATGGATGTGTTGGATGGATATGTTGGATAAGGAGATGGATGGCTAGACAGACAAACAGACGCACAGAGACAAGACAGAGAGAGTGAATGACAGACAGTCATTCCGTTCAGAATATCAGTTCAGTTGAGGATGTGGAGGCAGTTGAGGACATGTGGAGGCAGTTGAGGACGTGTGGAGGCAGTTGAGGACGTGGAGGCAGTTGAGGACATGTGGGGGTGGTTGAGGACATGTGGAGGCAGGAGCATAGCTGGTGTAAACACACTGCTTCTGTTGGGACAAAATCCATGAATTATACCATCAACCGTCTCCACCGTTCTTTCCATGTGGTATTGTGTAAGCTGTGTGAACACAACATTAACCGGGACACTTCCGGTGTGGGGAGATGGCGGCGCGAGCTCACGTTTGTGGCGGCCTCACCCAGTGCTGACTATGCAGTGTCTTTGTGCACATCTGCATCTAAGTTTGTGTGAAGTTTTTTATTTTGTTGGTCTGTTTTTTGGGGGTTTTTTGTGTGTAATGGCTGGGAGAGCTGGCGTTGGATCAGCTGAGAGAGCTTCCGGCCCTTCCCGGAGCTGTACGGCCCTGCCCGGAGCTGGAGCCGTACCTGAGAAGAAACACCGAGGCAGTCTGGCAGTTGCCTCGCCTAGCGCGCCTGCGTTTGTGTCGTCGTGTGGAGTGCGGGGAGGTGTGTCGAAGGCGTCTGGCTGGGAGAGCTGGCGCTGGATCGGCTGAGGGAGCCTGGTCTTCTGCGGCTGATGGGCCCGGGGACCACGGCCCTGCCTGGAGCTGTGCCTGGGGAGGAAACACCGAGGGCGGTCTGACAGGAAGCGGGGCAGGCTAAGCTAACTGCTAGCCCGTGCAGACCAGCCGTTCCGATGTCATCCATGCTGGTAGAGCCGGCCCAAGGCTTAAGCGAACTAAGCGGTCGCTTAGGGCCCCCCGCGCCAGCAGGGGGCCCCCAAGAGCGCTTGAAATGTCAAACGCGACAGGTTGATAAATGCATATATTTTTCTGCGTGTGATACATCACATCAGTAGTAATCACCACAAAACAAAAACTAAATATTTTGATATTATGTTAACAGACTGACAAATTAATGCTACTGGTTTAATCATTAGGATATTTTCTGAACCATTAGCACACCTTTGAACACCATTGTTTTCCAGAACGTTTTTATTCATCTACATATTCTTTAATCTTTATCCTTATATTGTTAGATGTTAGAAGTTCCTCTGTTCATTGTATGACATTATTTAAGTTTCTATTTAATTTATTTGATCTTGTCTGTTTTTGCATTTGCATTTTATGTAGGAAAATAATTTATTTCTTTGTTTCTGTTCTGCACTTTTGCACAGTTCAAAAGCAATTAAAATAGTTAACTTGTTCAGTACATGCATTGTCTGCTGGTTTATTTTAAGACGATCAAGCATGGACATAATACATAATATTGTGGATGGGTACTCTGCTGATCTCGAGCTCCTTATAATTCAGTGCAGGCCCTTTTACCTGCCCAGGGAGCTAACGGCCATTACCATCGCCGCTGTATACATCCCCCCCACATGCTAATGCTGAGGTAGCACTTGAACAGATACAATGTGCCATCAGCAGACAACAGACCAAACACCCGGACAATGCCTTTATCATAGGTGGTGTTTTTAATCAGGCTAACCTCAGGGCTGTATTGCCCAAATTCCATCAGCATGTCTCCTGCCCCACTAGGGGACAAAACACCCTGGACCATCTCTATACAAACATTAAGGACTCATACAAAGCTACTCCCTGCCCCCACCTGGGGCATTCTGACCACCTCTGCCTGTTCCTGGTCCCAGCCTACAAACCCTTAATAAAATGGGTCAAGCCAGCAGTAAAGACAATCACTGTCCGTCCAGAAGGAGCAGTCTCTGAACTCCAGGACTGTTTTGACAACACAGACTGGAGTATTTTTGCACATTCAGCTACCCATGGCTCCCATATAGACATTAATGAACAGACATCTGCCATACTAGCCTACATTAACTTTTGCACTGAGAGTGTCACAACAACAAAAAAAACAATCTGCGCCTTTCCAAACCAGAAATCCTGGATGACCGGTGAGGTCCGGCAGCTGCTGAAAGTCCGGGATACAGCGTTCAAGTCAGGTAACTGTGAGGCCTACAGCGCAGCCAGATCCAACCTCAAAAAGAACACCAGAACAGCCAAACATAAATATTCCATACGAATAGAGGACCACTTTCACAATAACTCTGATCCTCGGCGAATGTGGCAAGGAATTCAGTCTATCACAGACAACAAAAGCTCCAATAGCGGTCCCACTGTCCATGATGCCTCCCTGCCAGATAAGCTAAATAATTTCTATGCCCGCTTCGACAAGGACAACACTAACCCAGCCACAAAAATCCCCAGCCACCCAGAAAACCAGGTGCTCACTCTATTGACTGCAGAGGTCAGAGAGTCATTGTGCAGAGTGAACACACGGAAGGCTGCCGTACCAGACGGCATACCGGGTTGGGTCCTCCGGGAATGTGCCGACCAGCTGGCTTAGGTCTTCACAACTATATTCAACCTCTCACTGTCCCAATCCATAGTCCCGGCATGCTTTAAGATCACCTCTATCATTCCTATCCCCAAGAAACCAACATCCACATGTCTGAATGACTACCGACCCATAGCACTCACCCCCATTGCCATGAAGTGCTTTGAGAGACTGGTTCTGGCTCACATCAAAAACATTATCTCCCCATATTTGACCCACATCAGTTCGCCTACCGCCCCAAAAAGTCTACTGAGGATGCCAATGCCACTGCCCTGCACTTTGCTCTGACCCACCTTGAACTTAACACATACATCCGGATGCTGTTTATAGATTACAGCTCTGCCTTCAACACCATCACCCCCACCAAACTAACCACCACACTCCTCTCCCTTGGCCTCAACCCTCCCTCTGTAACTGGACCCTGGACTTCCTGACCAACAGACCTCAGTCTGTTAGGTTAGGTGACCACACCTCCTCCACCCTGACCCTCAGCACAGGTGCCCCTCAAGGCTGTGTTCTGAGCCCCCTCCTTTTCTCCCTCTTTACCCACGACTGTCTGCCAACTCACCCTTCAAATGTTATAGTTAAGTTTGCATATGACACCACAGTCATTGGCCGTATCACCAACAATGATGAGACGGCCTACAGGGACGAGATTCAGCACCTCACATCATGGTGTACTACCAACAATCTTGTCCTCAATGTGAAGAAGAAGAAGAAGGAGCTGATTGTGGACTTCAGGAGGTCTAGAAGCTGCAGCCACTCCCCCATACACACCAATGGGGTGGAAGTGGAGCGTGTTTCCGGCTTTAAATTCCTTGGAGTCCACATCAGCGAGGAACTTTCCTGGACATTAAACACCCAGGTCCTTGTGAAAAAGGCCCAACAATGCCTGCATTTCCCGAGGAGGCAGGGAGCGCCCGTCTACCCCCCAAAATTCTCACCAACTTCTACCACTGCGTCATAGAGAGCATCCTGACCAGCTGCACCTCAGTAGACCAGAAAGCTCTGCAGCGGATCGTCAAGGCGGCCCAGCACATCACCGGTACCCAGCTCCCAGCCATAAAAGACATTTATCACAAACGCTGCCTTCGAAGGGGTCTCAGCATCAGCAGAGACCCCTCCCCCAACCACGGACTGTTCTCCCCCCTGCGCTCTGGGAGGCGCTACAGGAGCCTCAGAGCCCGCACTACCAGGCTCAAAAACAGCTTCTTTCCACAAGCTGTTGCCCACCTGAACCTGGCTACCGACTGAACGTCTGTAGATATTTTTAAATATTTTGTACTCCAGCTCTTTTTTAACTTATTTCTAGCTTTTGGTCTTCATGTGTGTGTATCTTATACTGCGTTTGCTGTGTTTGTCTTGCACTGTTTGGTGAAGCCACAGCCCTCATTTCATTTTTAACATGTGCCTGCACATTGTTTTTAATCACAATACATTGAACTGAATTGAATTGAATTGTTTAGCGTGGGGGGAGGGGGGGCCCAAATCAAATTCTGCTTCGGGCTCCATAAAGCCTTGGGCCGGCTCTGGGCTGTTCGTTCTCCTGGACATAGGATTTTTTTTGGACTGTGTTGCTCTGCGTGGACTGTGTTGTTAACAGTTTGTGTTTTGTTTGTTCTCTTTGTGTACACAAGTACATGATAGAAACGACAATAAATTGTCCCTGATTCCATTGCACGTTGCCCATCTTGGGAGAGAGATCCCTCCTCTTGCTCTCCCTGAGGTTTCTCCCTATTTCTTCCCCCTGTTAAAGGGTTTTTTAGGGAGCTGTTCCTTATCCGATGCGAGGGTCTAAGGACAGGATGTTGTGTTGCTGTAACGTCCCCCTGAGGCTAGTTTGTAATTTGTGATATTGGGCTATACAAATAAAACTGACTTGACTCAGTACAGAGGATGAGAAAGAGAGCGAGAGAGAAAACGACAGGTCCAGAAGCTGCGAGAGAGGGAGCGCAAGAAAGAGAGGGCAGGGATGTGTGAAAGCCCAACAAAGGAACGGGGTGAGAAAGAGATCGAGTAGCGAGACAAGAGTGAGAAACTGCCAGCGGGGAGAGGGAGCCCAAAAAAAAAAAAAAATCAGGGACCGTCTCCCTGTTCCTCACAGAAACAGCAGCTCGCCTCACATGAGCAGCGTCTCACGAGGTGAGACTTCCCACGCTCATTAACGGGCTCATTAAGCCGCCCGATCGCCGGCCTCCCCCAGCATGGAGGGCCGGCTTAGCACAAATCACAGCCCAGCGGCTCCTCCACGGCCGATCTGCTATATTTAGGGGTGTGTGTGTGTGTGTGTGGTTGGATTTAAATAACCCTTCCTTCAATCAGAAGGATGGCGGGGAGGTTACTCCCGTTCTCCTGGCAGAAAGGACGGATTCAGCGTGTGAGGCGGCGCCGCACCCCCGCCACCTTCGTGCGGGCCTTCCGCAGCCAGAAGGCTTTTAATTTTTATTTTATCATTTGATTTTATCATCAGTGAAAGCCACCATCTTTCTTTTCTCTTCAAAACGCCGGACTCCAACCAGTCCCCGTACTTTAATTAAGTCCTGGATACGAGAACGCAGCGACCCGGTTCAGACTTCCAAGACTTTCAGCCTCGGAAGGAAACACGTGGATGGATTCAACTTTGAACATTCTGTAGAATTAAATATTTAAAGTTAAACATTAAATATTTAACTTTCCTTGTCAAAAACGCCCCCGTACATACTATGATTGGTAGGCGTCTGGGTAGCGTGGCGGTGTATTCCGTTGTCTACCAACACAGAGATCACCGGTTCGAGTCCCTGTGTTACCTCCAGCTTGGTCGGGCGTCCCTACAGACCAGTGGCGGCTGGTGCTAAGAATTGTGGGGGGGGGGGGGCAATCTACCTTGGTGCAGCACACCTAACAGCTGCTTTCATGTCCACACAGTCACAGAGTTGTTAAGAAGGACAGTGTAGCCTATAGATTTTATCAGGGGTCGTAGACGGTGGATGATTGACAGTCGAGACGAGGCGTGGTGGTGGGTGTGAACATGATTGACAGCCACGAGAATTGTCCAATCACATTAGATCACAAAACATTAAAACAATACCAGGTAGCTTTTTTCTTAATCTCCTAAATAAGAGTGGACTGGTGATGTTACAGTCAAATTCCTGAAACCAGGTTAACGGACTTGGCACCTCGAGCCGGACCACACGCCTCCTGCAGCAGGACGACTTCAGTAGTTCTACTTTCCTTTTCCTCCGAGGGAAAAGTGCTTATGGGATCAGTTGAGAGTCGGCCTGCACCTCAGCTGGTAGCTTTCACAAGTTCACCTCAAGACAAAGCGGAAGTGGCAGCAGTCACAACAAACCTCGCCACCACCTGACCTCCTGACCCCTGACCTCCACCCATCTGCAGGACTGCATTGTGTCTGAGCAAACAGAGTCGTGTTCACCATCTCTGAAACGGAAAGACCGACATTTTGACATTAATCTGAAGTAAAACCCTTTTTTGACAGTTTGGGCCTGAAAAATGATGTTTTTTTGTAACCCCGAGGATGACCTTTGACCCAATTACTGCCAAAAGTTAATGAGGTCATTGAGGGTCCATCATTCATCTTTCCTGAACATTTCATGTCCTCTGCTGTGGCTGTTTCCATAAAGTTGTTGGCAGACAAATAAACACAAAACACCAAACGCCTCGGCCCTCGGGTGGGCTGGTAGGAGCTGGGGCAGCATGCTCTGTAGATACCCTGCACCCTACACCCTGCAGACACCCTGCACCCTACACCCTCCATTCTGCACCGTGCAGACACCCTGCACCCTACACCCTGCACTCTGCATCCTGCACCCTGCAGACATACTGCACCCAACAACCTGCACCCTGCAGACATACTGCACCCAACACCCTGCACCCTACACTCTGCATCCTGCACCCTGCAGACATACTGCACCCTACACTCTGCATCCTGCACCCTGCACCCTACAGACATACTGCACCCAACACCCTGCACCCTACACTCTGCATCCTGCACCCTGCAGACATACTGCACCCTACACTCTGCATCCTGCAGACACCCTGCACCTTACAGACACCCTACACCTTGCAGACACCCTGCACCCTGCAGACACCCTACACCCTGCAGACACCCTGCACCCTGCAGACACCCTACACCCTGCAGACACCCCGCACCCTGCAGACACCCTGCACCCTGCAGACACCCTGCACCTTTCAGACACCCTACACCTTGCAGACACCCTGCACCCTGCAGACACCCTTCACCCTGCAGACACCCTGCACCCTATACCTTACATCCTTCAGACACCCTGCACCCTGCAGACATCTTGCACCCTGCAGACATCCTGCACCCTGCAGACACCCTGCACCCTGCAGACATCTTGCACCCTGCAGACATCCTGCACCCTGCAGACACCCTGCACCCTGCAGACATCCTGCACCCTGCCATCCCCACATTCCTCCTTCTGCTTTCCATGCAGCAGGAATTTATGTTCAGCGGCTCCTCCGTGGAACAAAGCCACATCACTTTTCATGGCTTTTACTTTCCAGCTTCAAATGAGAGCGTGCATGTGATCCTTTATGTACAGAGTCTCCTGTTTAAAGCCCCTCATGTATAACGGTAAATACACACTGTAAAATGAAAAATAAACCACTTTACTGGTTTTACATTCCAGTAAAATATATTTCAAAGAACCAAATTTTCCCTCCGACAGTCTGAGTAAAGGCCTGGTACAGCAGACCACCACTTTAAATTTAAATATTGAAATTAAATTCCAATTTGCATACCAACGTGTTTCACAAATGAACAGGTATTTGATATTCTAGACAAATATAAAAATATATACGAATCAAATAAGGGGGGGATGCTTCAAGTGTGGCAAGAATTATGAAAACTCAGATCACCCAGTTTAGTTTGGAAGTGGAAATAAAGCTGAAAATGCTGAAATTTGCCGTTAAAAAAGAAGAAAGTCAGAAATGTAAAATCGTAATGTTCTGCAAAATGGAGATCAGCAACGGCGAGCCCCACGGTCCAGACAGCAAGACCATCAAATAATCTCAGGAATGAGCTTTGTTATTATTAATATTATCAATGTAATTATCATTGTGATAATAATTGGGTTTTTTTTTTGGATTTTTTTTTTCACCCTTTTTCTCCCCAGTTGTATCCAGCCAGGCCCTGTGAGATGGTCTGGTGGCCTGTCCAGGGTGTCTCCCCGCCTGCCACCCAATGACTGCTGGGATAGGCTCCAGCATCCCCACGACCCTGAGAGCAGGATAAGCTGTTTGGATAATGGATGGATGGATGGATGGATGTATTCAGCCACTTTCCCCACTCTTCCAAACCGCCCCGGTCGCTGCTCCACCCCCTCTGCCGATCCGGGGAGGGCTGCAGACTACCACACGCCTCCTCCGATACATGTGGAGTCGCCAGCTGCCTCTTTTCACCTGACAGTGAGGAGTTTCGCCAGGGAGACGTAGTGCTTGGGAGGATCACGCTATTACATCCAGTTCCCCCGAACAGGTGCCCCGACCGACCAGAGGAGGCGCTAGTGCAGCGATCAGGACACATACCCACATCTGGCTTCCCACCCGCAGACACGGCGAATTGTGTCTGTAGGGATGCCCAACCAAGCCGGAGGTAACACGGGGATGCGCTCCAGCGAGCCCCCTGCTGGTAGGCAAGGGAATAGACCGCCGTGGTCCAGACACCCCGTCATGATCATTCGCATTAACAAGTCTTTCGGTGGCCAACTTTTCTGCCAAGTGTTTCTGAAAATGGATCTTAATGTTTCTAGTGGGGCGGTGGCGCAGTGGTTAGCGCGGTTGCCTCACAGCAAGAAGGCCCTGGGTTCGAGCCCTGGGGTAGTCCAACCTTGGGGGTCGTCCCGGGTCGTCCTCTGTGTGGAGTTTACATGTTCTCCCCGTGTCTGTGTGGGTTTCCTCCGGGTGCTCCAGTTTCCTCCCACAGTCCAAAGACATGAAGGTCAGGTGACTCGGCCGTACTAAATTGTCCCTAGGGTGAGAATGTGTGTGTGTGTGTGTGTGTGTGTGTGTGTGTGTGTGTGTGTGTATCGGCCCTGTGTGATGGCCTGGCGGCCTGTCCAGGGTGTCTCCCCTCCCGCCGCCCAGTGACTGCTGGGATAGGCTGCAGCATCCCCGCGACCCTGAGAGCAGGATAAGCGGTTCAGATGATGGGTGGATGGGATACTTGTGTTTACGCCCTGATGCCCACCTCACCTCTCCACCTCTCCACCTCTCCCCCTCTCCACCTCCACGCAGACAGGAAAACATGCCGGACACGTCATCGCTACACACTGGCTTACATTCACTGTGACATCTGAGACGTTTTTGACACTACTCGGAACATGAAGTGTGTGACATGTGAACCCCACAGGGCCGCCGTCCTGCAGACTGACCTGAGCGCTGTGTGTGACGCTCTCCGCCTGCCGGGCGCTGAGGGCCGCCAGCGTGTCGCTGGGCCGTCTCTCACAGGGGTCATCAACTCCGGGGCCGCCTGGGAAAACAACCGGCGTGGATTAGTACACAACCGAGTCTGAAAACAACCTTCCTCACCGAACACCGCGAGGCTGGCTTCAGCCAAGAGCACCGCACGTCTTCATCAGGAAACACGGGGTCCTCGTGGTCTCCCCATCATCTTTAAACACACAAACTTTTATAGAGACACAACACACAGCCATAGTTATTCAACATCCACTTACCCCAGTTTTCCTTTTTGGGGGGGGTGGGGGGATTTCCCCCCCCCTTTTTTTCTGCCGAATTGTACTTGGCTAATTACCCCGCTCTTCCGAGCTGCCCCGGTCGCTGCTCCGCCCCCCTCTGCCGATCCGGGGAGGGCTGCAGACTACCACATGCCTCCTCCCATACATGTGGAGTCGCCAGCCGCTTCTTTTCACCTGACAGTGAGGAGTTTCACCGGGGGGACGTTCCCCCTCCCCCCTGAACAGGCGTCCCGACCCACCAGAGGAGGCGCTAGTGCAGCGACCAGGACACATACCCACATCCAGCTTCCCGCCAGGAGACGCGGCCAGTTGTGTCTGTAGGGACGCCCGACCAAGCCGGAGGTAAGACAGGGATTTGAACCAGTGATCCCCCTGCTGGTAGGTAACGGAATAGACTGCCACGCCACCCGGACGCCCCGATTTACATGTTCGTCTTTGGTATGAAGTCCCGGAGGCGTGTTTGAAAGACGCAGCCCAGGGGGCTGATGGGAGTTACTGACCTGGCAGGAGGATTCCCGAGGCGATGCACTCCATGACGCGGCGCAGGGCCTCGCCGGGCCCCAGGGGCCGGCTGCAGGTGGCTATGGCCTTCTCACAGATGAGCTCCAACGGCTGGACAGAGAAACACAACTCAGCTAAATAAATACCACACACACACAGACACACTAATACACATTCTTGTTACTTTTTCTGACCCTCTCCTAACTTGCTGTCACGCGAGGCTCATCATATGTTGACGTACGACATGTGGCGCGTTGGACGTGTAGTCTGATTGGTTAACTGGTTGTCAGACTAAGTTATAAATATACCAGGTTTCATCCAGCCTCGCTGTAGGAAAACACACATGCATATTTATATACACCCAAACAAATAATTCATTTTTGTGCCGTGTGTGTTGTGTATTGTGTGTCTACAGCCGGCTTTCTGCATTCTCACTAAACTGCTGTCAGCCCGTCAACGTGCCGACGCCACCGAGACGACTTCCCGTGTGCCAACAAAGCGGCGCCGATCCCGTTTCCTGTCACCTACCCATCCTTTGAGGGGCTGCCACACGGGCACTTGGTTGCACACGTCTCGGAGGACACGCATAACGATGACGCAGGACTTCAGATCCGTCACCCTCGCCTGCAGGAAGAGACGGGGGGGGGGGGGGGGAGTCAGCTTTACCCACAGTCTGAGCAGCATAACAACAAGCTAGCAGCCCGGGCCGAGTCACAAGCAAGCTGAAAATAAGTACATATGGCACGCTTTAATACCAGGGATATATGTCCTGCAGCATATTTATATATTGCATTATGATGCTGGGTATGTTGGGAGAAGGATGCTGAATATGGAGCTGCTGGGGAAGAGGAGAAGAGGAAGGCCAAAGAGGAGGTTTATGGATGTGGTGAGGGAGGACATGCAGGTGGCTGGTGTGACAGAGGAAGATGCAGAGGACAGGAAGAGATGGAGACGGATGATCCGCTGTGGCGCCCCCTAACGGGAGCAGCCAAAAGTAGTAGTAGTAGTAGTAGTAGTAATAGATATGTCCTGCAGCACACTTGGTAGAGCTCAGCCATCTGGATCTGCAGGGCCTCGGATCCCTTTACATCTCATACCGTTTATGAGTAAAGCGAAACAAAACTCATCTCTGCAACAGGGGTGTAAGACAGTATCGATACACTCGAGTATCGCGATATTATCTTTTGCGATACATTAACGACTCTCAAAACCACCATATCGATTTAATTGTTTACATGTAAAGGTTCGTGACAAACATTTTGTGTTGCGTGTAAACCCACGACCGCTAGATAACAGTGTTGTCAATCTATATTCAGCCATTTGTCTCTTCCACTCAAACCCAACAGCGTAAACTGAGACAGGAAGTAGCATAAGCACAAAGAACACAGGCCTATGACATCACAATATATCGCCTTTCTTACAGTATCGCGATATATCGCGGTATAGTGAATGGTAACCCCTGTATCGTGATACGTATCGCATCGCCAGATCCTCGCCAACACACAGGCCTACTCTGCAATGCTTTAACCTGGAATATTACAGGGCTCTGCCATGTCCCATCAGTCCATCTCACCTCCTTCCTGACTCCTCTTGGAGGGAGATGACCTTCCAAACCCCCTCGGGAGAGAAGGGTTGGGAGTTGTAACGGTAACACGATAACCCAGAGTATTCAAATATAACAACGGCGTCCATTTCCACACCGCCATTAAACACCTGCACCACATCTAGTAAACGACAGGCTAACCGTCTGTCCTTTCACAGCTTTAATAGCGTACACCTGCTCGTTGGGAACTAATGATGACTTTTTGTGTAAATTTTAGGTTTGATCGACCTTCACAACGCACTATAAAAGATGGAAAAACCACTAAACACAAACAGGACAGTGTGCGATGGCCAACGGGGGTAGCAACATGTGTACCTAGCCAAAAAATGGCGTCGTTTTATTCCACGCCGTGTACAAATTGTCATTTAAAGCCGTGATGTCAACGCTTTGATCCCCTTTATGAGCCACCTGGCAGGAAATTCTTTCCTACAACCATCATTCCACACCTCCTGCGGATTAGTGGACAAACAACACAAGATGGCCGTGTAGCTAAGACGGCTCCTCTGGTCCCCTCCAACATATCTTACTTTCATTTTATCATTTATTTGTTTAGATATCCATTTATTTACTTTTAAAGCTGGTAATACAGTATACCCTGGTACTGTCCGGAGACCAGTATACAACAGGGGACACCACTCAACCCAGCAACCCCATCACACCTGTACACGGGGGAGATGACAACAGTACAACCATAAAGCTAGATGCCATGAAAGTAATCGTGAACTGGGGGAATCCGGGTAGCATGACGGTCTATTCTGTTGCCTACCGACACAGGGATCGCTGGTTCGAATCCCCGTGTTACCTCCAGCTTGGTCGGGTGTCCCTAGAGACACAACTGGCCGTGTCTGCAGGTGGGAAGCCAGATGCGGGTATGTCTCCTGGTCGCTGAACTAGCGCCTCCTCTGGTCGGTCGGGGCGCCTGTTCAGAGGGGAGGGGGAACTGGGGCGAATAGCGTGATCCTCCCACGTGCTACATCCCACTGGTGAAACTCCTCACTGTCAGGTGAAAAGAAGCGGCTGGCGACTCCACATGTATCGGAGGAGGCATGTGGTAGTCTGCAGCCCTCCCCGGATCAGCAGATGGGGT
>NC_079211.1:146736066-146798566 GCF_029633865.1 Lampris incognitus
TCAGCTCAGAGACGTCTTCCAAACAGAAATAACCAATGAAGACTGAATTACTGGTATTCTCTGCCAATGTGGTGCAACATGTGACAGAAGCCTACTTTTATAAAAAAAATTTAAAAAAAAGGTAAAAAGTCGTGGGTTTTTTTTTTTTGTGCTTTTCCCCTCTTTTTTACCCCAATTACACTTGGCCACTTACCCTTTTTCCGAGCCCGGTCACTGCTCCACCCCTTCTGCTGATCCAGGGAGGGCTGCAGACTACCACATGCCTCCCTTGATACATGTGGAGTCGCCAGCCGCTTCTTTTCACCTGACGGCGAGGAGTTTTGCGCGTGGGAGGATCACGCTATTCCCCCCAGCCCCACCCCCCTTCGAACAGGTGCCCCAACTGACCAGAGGAGGCGCTAGTGCAGCGACAAGGACACATACCCACATCCGGCTTCCCACCCGCAATCACGGCCAATTATGTCTGTAGGGACACCCGACCAAGCTGGAGGTAACATGGGGATTCGAACCGGCGATCCTCGTGTTGCTAGGCAATGGAATAGACTGCTATGCTACCCGGACGCCCACAAGTCTAGTTTTACTTTTTCACTGAATTGAAGTTCCGGTGGTTTCAGTTACACGTGACAACAGACAGTAGCGTTAGCATAGTGTTAGCTTAGCGTTAGTATAGCAGAGCAGCGTGTGTGGTTCACCAGTCTGTTGCTGTGGCGACGGTTGTGGAGGCTGAACAGGATGGAAGAGGTGGCAGACAAACAAAGGAGCTAGTGAGAGAGCCAGAGATGGACCTGTCCCTCCTCCTTTTAGAGCCAAATGCTGAGGACCTTCATGTTCTGCCCGTCACATCTGGGTACCGCTACACATGAGCAACAAGCTTGGAGGCTAACGAGGCTTTCTTTAAATGGTTTGGTCTCTGGACAAAGTTAACGAGGGGCTGTAAACTTTTTTTTTTTTTTACCATTCTTGGGCAACCTCCCAGCTTTGCTTTCTGAGTGCAACTTGAAACGTTTAAAGTAAACTGAATGTGGGGGTTTAATTTAAACCGGGACAGAGGAAAGAACAACCAGAACCAGCTCCCTCACTAAAGAACCGGTTCCCTTACTAGAAGTACTTGCTGTCTGGGCAGCAGAGAGACTTTAAAGAGGATGACAGTACACCGCAGGACAGCTTTTTATTCCAGCTAAAAATCCAGAATGTGATGTGGACCTTTTAAACTTCCTCCTTCCAGAGCGCAGCTCCTTCACTGACCTTGGAAACGAAGGTAGAAGTAAAATAAAATGTCCGGTCATACTGAAGGCACCACCGGTGGCGCAGCGGTTAGCGCGGTCGCCTCACAGCAAGAAGGTCCTGGGTTCGAGCCCCGGGGTTGTCCAACCTTGGGGGTCGCTCCGGGTCGTCCTCTGTGTGGAGGTTGCATGTTCTCCCCGTGTCTGCGTGGGTTTCCTCCCACAGTCCAAACACATGTAGGTCAGGTGAGTCGGCCATACTAGATTGTCCCTAGGTATGAATGTGTGTGTGTGTGGGGTGGGGTGGGGTGGGGTGGGGTGGGGTGGGGGGGGGGGTGATGGACTGGCGGCCTGTCCAGGGTGCCTGTCAGGGTGTAAGCGGTTCGGATAAGGGATGGATGGATGGTCACACTGAAACACAGACTATCTTAAAGAAGACCTTTCTTGCGGGGGGGGGGGGGGGACTGCTGACTCTGACCCCAGGTTCCTCTGTACCCCACCTGCCTGGTTGCTTCGCGTGTGCTGCTTCAAACTTGGCAAACTTTGACATTTTTTCTTTTGTCAGTTAAAAGTGAGGTATTGGGAACATTGCTTTTGTTTGTAATCATTTTTGTGTAAATTTATGCAGTTTTAATTGTACTCTCGGCACCACTGAAAACGAGGGCATGCACGATTCCTCGACATTTAAATAAAGGTTGAATGAATGAATATTTACAATTCAGAAGGGTGTAGAATTAACCTTCTCTGCTGAAGCGTCATCAGAACGTAGCCTGTGTGGCAGACATTTAGTTTGTGGTCTACGTAAACACGCTACTAACACTTACAAACTGCTTCCAGTGCTGTCGACACATGCACGTGAGGTCCCGTATGAATAAATTACCATTTTTTAATCTTTCCATAACTCAAACATTGTTGTTCAGCACAGCCCTAGTAAGGCCTACTGTTGTGTTGTAATCCATCCATCCATCCATCCATCCATCCATCCATCCATCCACCAACCCATCCATCCAGCCATCCATCCACCCATCCACTCATCCATCCACTCATCCATCCATCCACCAACCCATCCATCCATCCATCCATCCATCCATCCATCCATCCATCCATCCATCCATCCACTCATCCATCCATCCACCAACCCATCCATCCAGCCATCCATCCACACATCCATCCATCCATCCACTCATCCATCCATCCACCAACCCATCCACCCATCCACACATCCATCCATCCAGCCACCCATCCATTATCCAAGCCGCTTATCCGAATTTGGGTTGCGGAGATGCTGAAGCCTATCCCAGCAGTCATTGGACGGCAGGCGGGGAGACACCCTGGACAGGCCGCCAGGCCATCAAAGGGCCAACACAAACACACACACACACACACACACACACACACACACACACCTAGGGACAATGTAGTACGGCTGATCCACCTGACCTACATGTCTTTGGACTGTGGGAGGAAACCGGAGCCCCCGGAGGAAACCTACACAGACACGGGGAGAACATGCAAACTCCACACAGACGACGACCCGGGACGACCCCCATGGGTGGACTACCCCGGGGCTCGAACCCAGGACCCTCTTGCTGTGAGGCAACTGCACTAACCCCTGCACCACTGTGCTGTAGTCCACACATTCGCAAATGCGAAGCAGAATATAATTTCAGTAAATATGAAGACGAACATGACGGGTAAAAACAGACCGGAGCGGAAGCTTTACAACCCCGTCTGCCGCGGTGATGGGTAATGATTATAGCGCATTCCCTGCAACACAATGTTTAAGACTTTTCTTCAGTACAATGAGAATGACATTTTCAAAACTAGCTACAGCTACATAATACATGTAGCCTTGTGAGAGAGAGAACCCCCCCCCCACACACAAACACACCTTTTCCAAATGTTATATTAATCCCGATATCCTTAAAACTTGTAGTTCAAGATCCCCCCCTCCCAATCTTTCCAGAACTATGTCAAATCCAGATTTCTCCTCCTTCTCTTCCTTCTTTATTTATGAAAACAACAAAAAAACAACAACCAACAACTACTGCTTAAACCCGAGGTAGGCCATGAAGGAACCATCAGCCTCTGGTCAGACCACATAGAGGCCCTGCTTGGCAGATTCTGCTTGTCATCATCCGCTTGGAGGGATTCTGATTAGTGACCAGGACGTCAAGTCTAGTTAACATCACGGCTTTCACAACATGACATTATGGGATGTCATTCTGAGCCAATGGAGCCGACCCCAAGAAGGGTCAGCCCTGGTGAGCGTAACAAAAAAAAAGGGCTGATGGGTAACGTAGTCAATTTGTGCACTCTGGCATAGACATGGACCAGAAGTTCATGGCAGACTCGAGCGGCCCAGAGAGAACTGCGGTCAAAACGAGGGAAGGGGAGATGTGAGTTGGATTGATTTGGTTGTCAGAGAAGCCCCATGTACCCGGCGTGCGCGGAGTTTGCGGGTGGGTGGGGGGCAGGGGGAGCATAATTACATAATTGGAATAATTACGTTTGGCATGACCAGATATTTTATCAATATTTCAAATAACACAAAACAACTAAATGGTACTAGGTAATACATCTGAGTTCATATACTGCTTTAGTAAAAACAAAAAAAAAATGTTCAGGGCTCTGGGTCATGTGACGAGTGACACGTACGCTAACGTAAATCGAACCAGCGATTCTCAGCTAGCATACGTGGGTAATAACGTTGTAGCTATCTAGTCGGCACGAAAATATGGACATGAGGAGAGTTTTAAAACGTCGAGCTCCAGACGACACAAGTGGTCAGCCATTGGGATCTAACAAGGGTACAACACAAACATCACTAACCGATGATAACGATAGGCAAAACGATACTGCTGTGAACTCGGAGGAAACTTGGAGCAGCTCTGGATCAGCAGCAACTGCTAGCAGTCCTGACGGTCACCCCGCAGACGCACTAGCTAGCCGAACTAGCTAGCCGAACTAGCTAGCCGAACTAGGTAACACAGATGATCTTGGAGCTGTCCTACGCAACCTACTCTGCCCCAATTCCCCTCAAAATGTTTCGGAAGTACAAAGCGATCGTTCTCCACTTACTTCTACAAGAATTGCCCTTGGCTTGAGGATTCAGTTAGAAAGGATGCCGTCTACTGTTTTGCTTGTCGTCGTTTCCAGACTGAAAGCTGCGTCGAGGATGCTTTTAGAAAAGGGCATGAGTGACTGGAAAAACCTGAGCAGTAAACTAGAGAAACACGGAGAAAGCCAGGCCCATCTGAACCGTAAATGGAATAACTTCCAAGCCAGCTCATCCTCCAATGGATCTACTGCAGCTCAACTGTCCGAAAGCCATAAAGCTATAGTCGAAAGGAACAGAGGTTATCTACGCAAAGCAGTCGATGTTGTGAGGTTACCGTCTGAACTGGGATTACCCTTTCGTGGGCACAAGGAGGGAGAAGAAGAGTCACGGTCGCGTGGCAATTTCCTCGAAATTTGCAATTTCGTATCGAAATACGACGCCGATTTTGAAAACACGCAATCCAATTATTTCAACGCCACGAGCCCAGATGTTCAAAATGAAATAATCGACATCTGCGCACACATGCTTTACGACAACATTGCTGAGAAGGTGCAGGAAACTGGACTTTTCTCTATAGTTGCGGACGAGGCGAGATCCTCCAAAACCGAGCAGCTGCCAGTGTGCATACGATCTGCTGAGGAATTGCAAATCAAGGAGCGTTTTTTGTGTTTTATGGTTTGCTCTGCATCTCGCAACGCGGCCGGGATTGTGGAGGCCGTCTACAAAGGGCTTGGGATATGTGTGGTGTTAAAAACCTTCCTGGGCATTATTGACAATGTGTATTCACTGTTTTCAGACCCGTCTAACCACCAGAGATTTATTCAACTCCAAAAGACACGGAACGTGAAAGTAAGTGAAGTAGTTCAGCCCGGTGAGACGAGATGGGCGTGCAAGTGGAGATGTGTGAATTCAGTAAAAAGTCACAAGTCCGCGGTGGTGTAGCGGTCTAAGCATCGGCTTTGTGTCGATGCAGTTGCCCACTGGGGACCGGGGTTCGCGCCCCGGTCTCGTCAGATCCGACTATGGCCGGACTCGACGAAGCAGCAATATTGGCAGCGCTGTCTTCGGGAGGGGGGCGGAGTCGGCTTGTGTTCGTCATATGAATGCGTCTCTGTGTGTGTCGGAAAAAGCAGTGGTTCAGCCTGGAGTCGCCTTGTCACGAAAGTGGCGAGGCGACTCCTTCGAGACTGCCAGCCGGAGAGATCCAGTTGGCGAACGCACGCAGTACGAGGGTGGGGGTTTGGATTAAAATAGGGATCGATTGGCCACCAAATTGGGAGAAACAGGGAAAAATCAGAAATAATTTTTTTTTTTTTTTTAAAGTCACTACTCTGCAATTACGGGAGAGAAATTAGTGAAGAGGGAGAGAAGTGGTCAGCGGACGCCAGTGGTATCCATGACTTCGTGTCGATAATGTCATTCGTTACAAGCCTCGTTGTGTTTGAGGAGATGCTGCGTGTGATCCATGTTACGCACAAGGCCCTACAGTCGTCCAACGGCACACTGTCCGAAGCTGGGGCCCATACCGGCAGCCTAGAAGCACACTTGGTGTCTAAAAGACGGGCAGACTCCTGGAGCGATGTGGGGAAGTCAGTCAAACAGGTCTGCCTGGACAGCAACATTGCCCTGCCCGAAGAACACACTGACCGCCAGATTCACGTCCCCGCGGGCAAGCCCGCCCGCACCCAAAAGAAAACGACTTTCAAATCCGCCCACCTCCCTCGACGGTTTCTTGATTCCCAGTACTCTAGGGAGGGCAACGGGAAACAACCCACCAAGAAACAGCAAATAGGTGTGGTTATCAGCAGAGGCTTTATCTTCCCGTGCTGGACACTCTCCTCCACGAGCTGGAAAGGAGGTTCTCTGGAGAGTCCGTGGAGCTTGCACGCGCCTGTGCCGCAGTTTTGGCATGCGACGAAAATGGAACTGATCCACTATTACAAAAATACACCCCGGCACTAAAAGTTAACCCCCTTCTTGTTGCAGCCGACACGAAGCTCGTCGAAGCCTCTGCTGACCCGCCGATTTCAATTGAGCATCTTAAGAAAGCTGTTAAAAAAACAACCTACCCCAAATCTCTATGAAGTTTTACAGTGAACTCTCACTCTGCCCATTGGGTCATCTAATCAAATCAAATCAATTTTATTTGTGTAGCCCAATATCACAAATTACAAGTTTGCCTCAGTGGGCTCAACAGCAACACAACATCCTGTCCTTAGACCCTCTGGTCGGATAAGGAACAACTCCCTAAAACACCCCTTTAACAGGGAGAGAAAATAGGAAGAAACCTCAGGGAGAGCAACAGAGGAGGGATCTCTCTCCCAAGACGGACAGCGTGCAATGGATGTTGTGTTCACGCAATTTACATAATACAACACTGAAAGAGGATAACAGAATTATAATGGACATAAAATAAATAAATCTACCTCTGAGAGACGCTTCTCTGCGGTGAGGAGGGTAAGGAACTGGCTGCGGGTGACGACGGGAGCAGCCAGGTTTTCTTCTCTTGCGATCCTTCACATCGAAAGCGACATTACGGCCAAGCTCTCACCTGAGACCATTGTCGACGCATATGCAGGACGCAAAAAAGCGCAAATTACTGTTACACTAGTCTGGACATCTTGCCGTGCCCACGTTGCAAAAAAGGCCTAAATGCCATTTGCTGTTTTTATTGCACTTTGTTTAAAAAAAGGTGGACAGGCCTTGTTCACCTGTTTGGAGCTGGCTTGTGACTATGACGTGCGTAGGCCTTGTTGGAGACACCATGACCTTTTTTGTGGATCTACTGATCGCTGGATTACTTTTTGTCGTGTCATTGGATTATGGCAAAATACGGATTTTTTTATCTTAACGTTTTATGGTGATTGCGCTTCGTTTCTGCGTTTGGAGAAGCATCTCAACATACTGTAAGTCGAACACTTCCTTAATTCCTGGAGACGCCCCTTTGATTTAGGACTTTATTTACATTGGGGCTGTTGCATTCAGTTTAATGTTTAAGTGTCGGGGCAATCCGCCACCTTGTGTCTATTGCGTTCCAAGACAGCCGTGCCGTGATTGGATTTCATAAAGGCGAATTGTTAAATTGTTACGATGTAATTTCAAATCTGCTTTAAAAATAATCATATATGTTTATTTAACATGTTTGTTTTGTCCATATCTGCTCGTGCTGTGTTCCCAGGGTGGTAGGCCAGGTCTCAGCTGTTACAATGAGTTTGGGGTTTTTTTGCTCCCCCTGGCTCGAATGTCAAACTCCGCCTATGGTACCCGGAGTCTCCTGCTGCAGGGTATAATTTTTTTTGGGGGGGGGGGGCACCTCGTCGGCAGCAGGGCCAGGGAGGGGACCTCAGGGATGTAATCCACACAGCAGGCTGACCTGGAGAGCTACGGCAACAAAACCAACAGCCAGTGAGCAGAGGGTCACCACAGTATGAGGTTTAACCTGATCAAGGGCGAAATTCGTTTTTATACGCGTTACTCGCGCGAGTTTGGTCGCAGGATCGAGTGCAGGAGTCCACGACGATCAGCTTGTCCTCCATTTCCTGACTCAACAGGACGCCAGGAGGATCTCAGCGCTGATTAGGCTTTCGCGACACCGTCACGCGAATTTCTCGCACAAGTTAAATATTTTCAACTCGCGCAAATACGCGAATGACGCGAAATTCGCATCTTTGCACTGACTTTATGTGTGATCTCATTACGCGAAAAAAACTGCTTCGCGTTTGGTGTGAATACAACATAAGGGTTTCAAGAGTCAAAAGGGGGGACATTAGCAACTTATCACTAAAGACTTCCTTTAGGGACACTTGAAAAGAAAGGTGAAGGATTGAGAAGTGTTGTCACGGCCCACAAACCCTTACAAAGGGCTTCCTTCAGAGGATGCAGGCGAATGTATCAGCAGAGAGTCTCTTCGTTTTTGGTATTCGGGGTAGGTTGCAGGGAAGTCTCCTGTATTGTGGCTTTGCAAGGTAAAAGACACCGACTAAGATGAAAAGGTGCTGACCTCGTCTGAACTGGACAGCTAAATAGCCGTTACTGCTACATGAGAGCTAATGAAGAGCTGCCATGTTGGAATCACGGCAAGTGCTCACCGGGTAGTGTTCTACCTCTGCTATCACAAGCTAAACTAAAGCATTAAAACAGCAGTTGTACACTTTCTACACTGTCTGCTTAAATCCATGTCTCTCCACCCCTTTGTAAAGGCTCGGTACAAATCATTCCCAAAGGATCCTGATCCACAAGGGAAGGGGTGTTCTGTAAAAGTAGCACACTAGCGCTTCACCTCCGATTGTCTTTCATTCATTTTACATTTCATTCCCTAAAAAAAAAAAATCACAGCGGACACAACAATGCCTGACAGCTGTCCTCGACTGACAAAATGTGGGTTGAGGACGGCGAGTTAATCCTCCCATCCACACACGATCAATAGGGGTGATTATTTTCTCTCGGCCTCTGGTCAAAGGGATGAATTATCTGGTTGGTCTGGAGGGATTTCTTCCCTTAATGGCCGGTGAAATGGAACACCGTCACCCTGTCACCCTAAAGGCATCCCTTTCCTTAAAATACCCGGTCCAAACAAACCCCGTTCTGGCCTAAATGGATTACATGACTTCAATGTCAGGCCTTAAATGAACAAGTTCTCTGATATAAAGGGACACTGGCTTTTCTTTGTGGCCAAACAGAGAGCGGGAAAACTGACAGAGGAGGAGCAGGATACTGGAGACAGGCGGCTCCCTTTACGAACATCCCCAGTGGAACTCAGCCTCCACCGGCCATCTGCTGTTTCCACAACACTTGACCCAGATCCATATCCTCACCACCTCCACCTCCCCTCTCCGATATACCCCCCCCCCCCCGAATTCTGCCTCTCTCCCTCTCCCTGTCTTGGATGTACGATCCTTTTTATACCTTCACTTAATCCCCAACAAACACCACCAATATCCCACACCCACCCCACCCCAAATCTCAATCCCCCGCCTCGTTTCTTGCCACCTTCCACCTGCTTCCTTGCTTTTACATCCCTCCCCCATTGCCCTCTGAGGTCATGTAAATGTCAAATAATAATATGGAACGCTCCCTCTCACACAGATGCAGGTGCAAGAGGATGGGGAAATGGAGAAGGGGAGGGGGAGCACTACATACCTGGCTCTGGGGTGTTGTGCTCTTCCTTCATGGCTAAGGAGGACAGGGTGATTTTCAACCTGAGTCTGGGGTCTGTGGTGTTGCAGACCAGGATGGCTGCCTCCGGGATGCACGACCGCACCTCGTACTTGTCGTCAGTCAGCGTCTGTAATGATGGGGGTAAAACAAGATTAATGTAAACAAACAAACAAATAAATAAATGAAAAAATACAAAATGCAAATGCAAAAAAATACAAAATCTTGTTCAAAACGAGGCTGTAGTTCTCCTATAAAGGCAAAGCTTTGTTGCGCCACTATTTGCACAAACAAGCTCATGTCAAGGCTAGGCTTTTAGTGTGGTCGTGTGGAGTGCGGGGAGGTGTGTTGAAGGTGTCTGGCTGGGAGAGCCTGGTCTGCTGGGTCCTGTGGGGCCAAGGACCACGGCCCTGCCTGGAGCTGCGCCCGAAGAGGAAACACCGAGGGCGGTCTGACAGGACGCGGAAGCGGGGCAGGCTAAGCTAACTGCTAGCCCATGCAGACCGGCAGTCCCGACAGTCATCCTGGCTGGCGTTCTACAGGACAGTGATTTTTTTTTTGTAGTTAGATATATGTGTTAGTCTGGATATATGTGTTCTTGTAGTTTTTGGCTATGTGTTCTTGTCTTTTGTTTTGTGGTTCTGATTCTGATTCATGTGCAGAATCTCTGGCCTACGAATCGACCTGAGTACAGCAAATATATGATTTTATTTAAATTGACAGATCCTAAGCAGAGATGGACCAACATCACTTTTCCGCTGCCGATACAATTTTTTTTTTCTCTCCCTTTTTCTCCCCAGTCGTATCCGGCCAAATACCCCACTCTTCCGAGCCGTCCCGGTCGCTGATCCACCCCCTCCGCCGATCCGGGGAGGGCTGCAGACTACCACATGCCTCCTCCCATACATGTGGAGTCGCCAGCCGCTTCTTTTCACCTGATAATGAGGAGTTTCACCAGGGGCACGTAAGTGTGTGGGACGATCACGCTATTCCCCCCAGGTCCCCCTGCCCCCGAACAGGTGCCCCGAGTGACCATAGGAGGCGCTAGTGCAGCGGACCAGGACACACACCCACATCCGGCTTCCCACCTGCAGACTCGGCCAATTGTGTCTGTAGAGACGCCCGACCAAGCCGGAGGTAACACGGGGATTCGATCTGGCGATCCCCTGCCGATACCAATTTTGAGTACGAATTGTTACCGAGGACTGACCCGATCCATTAGTTTTTCTAAACAGTTCAGACTAAGACCATAAGTTTGGGGTCAGTGGACAAAATAATTGAGACAGAATCTGTGTTTTTCAGCCGTTAAAGTAATACGGGCTTCCATGTGGCAGAAATGCAGTAACTCCAGACATTTTGCTTTTATTCATATCAGATTTTTGTTGGGTAAAATCTCCGATCCCGATACTCCATTTCAGCCTGGTGTCAGCCCGATATCCAAAATCTCTAATCCTAAATTCCACCCACTCTTGATTGCTGTTGCCATCTCGGCCATTTTACTGTCCTCCAACATAGCGCTATCAAATCCATTTAGCAAGCTACTGCAAGTCATAACTGATGACTTCTGGAGGGAGTAATTCTTAGTATTATATCATTCAGATGGGGCGGCACGGTGGCACACTGGTTAGCACGCTCGCCTCACAGCAAAAAGGTCCTGGGTTCGAGCCCCGGGGTAGTCCAACCTTGGGGGTTTGTCCCGGTCCGTCCTCTGTGTGGAGTTTGCATGTTCTCCTCGTGTCTGTGTGGGTTTCCTCTGGGGGCTCCGGTTTCCTCCCACAGTCCCAAGACATGTAGGTCATCCACCATACTAAATTGTCCCTAGGTATGAATGTGTGTGTGGTCCCTGTGTGATGGCCTGGCAGCCTGTCCAGGGTGTCTCCTCGCCTGCTGCCCAATGACTGCTGGGATAGGCTCCAGCCTCCCCGTGACCCTGAGAGCAGGACAGGCGGTTCGGGTAATGGATGGGTGGATATTATTCAGATCTACAGCGCTGACAAACAGAAACTCGTGTCTCACGTGCTATGAATGATTCGATACCCACGGGCCTTTCATCTTCAGAAGAGTTTCTGTATCTGCTAATAAATTCCGGTACACGCAACCACCTCATTTTATTTCCAGGATTTGTTTTATATTCGAGGTCGTGTGCTCCAGCTCTGCTCATTGAGAGCTGACCCCATCCATCAGCTGCTCCCCCTGACAGCTTCTCCACAGCTCAGCGCAGGAAATGAGAGCTTCAGAGGGATTCCTCCCTCGATGGTGAATCCAGAATGGCAGCTGTGGCAGGTAATTAATTCTACGATGGAAGCGCAAGGAACCATGTTTATCTTCCGAGCCCAAATGGCGTCTGCTTTTTGCTGGGGGGGTTTTCTTTAAGCTAGCAGGGCTTATCCACATGCTCAAGAGATGAGCCGGTGGTGGCTTGCCGTGGCTCTGGGACAAAACCTGATTCACTGTGGCCTTTGGCTAAAAGTTGAAATAGCTTTAGTCTCCACAGCTTTGTGTTACATTTGCTAAAAAAGGTTTGAAAACTGAGGTGGAATGGGAAGGCAGCATTTAGACTGTACAGATAAATGGCAATCGAGTCATCTCCTCCCCAAAGAAACACCATACATGAAGAGACATGTGTCCTACCAGTGACATCATCCCCACCTACCTGCTTGCCCTGTAATGGCCTGGCGGCCTGTCCAGGGTGTCTCCTCGCCCGCCGCCCAATGACTGCTGGGATAGACTCCAGCATCCCCGTGACCCCGAGAGCAGGATAAGCGGTTTGGATGATGGCTGGTGTCCCACCAGTGTTTCCTCTAGGAACATACTATTAGTGGGCCGGGTTGGTGAGGTGTAGGTATGGGGTCCGCTGGATAGAAATGTTTGCCTGGCTCGCTTCTTTTACTTGGTCTCTTCGTCTTACCAAGGCTACCATTAAACTCTTTGCAGCCGTCTTGTTACACCCTTCTTGTGGTGTAGTTACGTAATTAAAACAGGTAATTAATTACCCATCCATCCATTATCCAAGCCGCTTAGCCCAACTGAGGTCGTGGGCTGCTGGAGCCTATCCCAGCAGTCATTGGGCAGCAGGCGGGGAGACACGCTGGACAGGCCGCCAGGCCATCACAGGGCCAGTATCTTTTATTCACTCTAGAAGGAACGGTATAAGTCACATTCAGAGGGGTGGGCGCAGGTGTGTTGGGGCCCCATGCACTGATGGGAGTGTGGGGGTCACATCACCACATGGTGTGAAAATACTAGTTGTCTCATCCTGCGATCAGTGACCTTTCACCACTGTGTTGAGTATAAATCAGTTGCCACGGAGAACAAATTGTGAACATGACATTGTCATCACTGTGTTACATGAGACATCCACTGAAATACCAGAGAGCGTCTCAAATCTGAACCGCCCACAGTGCTGCAACTCTCCTGCGTGGATTTCCTACGAGACAAAGTCACATTTCATTGAAAAACTATCAGAGAGCTACAAATGATTCTTTTGAAAACCTGTACTACCATGGTACCGTAAAACAAACCTTTGGTGCACATATGTGCTTTCCTTTTAACTGAAAAGGAAAACGTTCATTTTAACATTTTACAGAGGGGGGGATTAGTGGTGGGCTCACCCGCACATGCAGGGTACTGAATGTCAAGCACATACATATATATATACACCTATCTACTCCTACTTTCAGCTGCTCTCGTTAGGGGGCGCCACAGCGGCTCATCCGTTTCCATCTCTTCCTGTCCTCTGCATCTTCCTCTGTCACACCAGCCACCTGCATGTCCTCCCTCACCACCTCCATAAACCTCCTCTTTGGCCTTCCTCTTCTCCTCTTCCCTGGCAGCTCCATATTCAGCATCCTTCTCCCAATATACCCAGCATCTCTCCTCCACACATGTCCAAACCATCTCAATCTTGTCTCTCTTGCTTTGTCTCCAAACCGTCCAACCTGAGCTGTTCCTCTAATATACTCCTTCCTAATCCTGTCCTCCTTCATCACTCCCAGTGAAAATCTTATCATCTTCATCTCTGCCACCACCTCCAGCTCCACCTCCTGTCTTTTCATCAGTGCCACTGTCTCCAAACCATACAACATAGCTGGTCTCACTACCATCTTCTAAACCTTCCTTTTAACTCCTGCTGGTACCCTTCTGTCACAAATCACTCCTGACACTCTGCTCCACCCACTCCACCCTGCCTGCACTCTCTTCTTCACTCCCCGTTACATTGGACAGTTGACCCCAAGTATTTAAACTTATACACCTTGGTCACCTCTACTCCTTGCATCCTCACCATTCCACTGTCCTCCCTCTCATTCACGCATATGTATTTCATCTTGCTCCTACTGACTTTCATTCCTCTTCTCTCCAGTGCATACCTCCACCTCTCCAGGCTCTCCTCCACCTGCTCCCTACTCTCACTACAGATCACAATGTTATCCGCAAATATCATAGTCCACAGAGACTCCTGCCTGATCTCATCCATCAACCTGTCTATCACTGCTGCAAACAAGACAGGGCTCAGAGCCGATCCTTGATGTAATCCCACCTCCACCTTGAACCCATCTGTCATTCCAGCCACACACCTCACCACTATCACACTTCCCTCATACGTATCCTGCACCACTCCTCCATACTTCTCTGCAACTCCCGACTTCCTCATACAATACCACACCTCCTTTCTCGGCACTCTGTCATAAGCTTTCTCTAAATCCACAAAGACACAATGCAACTCTTTCTGGCCTTCTCTATACTTCTCCATCAACATCCTCAAAGCAAACATCACATCTGTGGTGCTCCTTCCTGGCATGAAACCATACTGCTGCTCGCTGATCATCACCTCTCCTCTTAACCTAGCTTCTATTACTCGTCCCCATACCTCCTTGCTGTGGCTGATCAACTTTATACCTCTGTAGTTGCTGCAGTTCTGCACATCACCCTTGTTCTTGAAAATTGGTACCAGTATGCTTCTTAATGATAATAGTAATAATAATGATAATAATAACAAGTTAAACTTATATAGCGCTTCTCTAGCACTCAAAGTCGCTCTACAGTAAATGAGGTGAAACAAGACAACAGATAAACACAACACAGACATACGGGGGTGGATGGGGAGAGGGGCTACGAGAGGGAGAAGCGGCAGCCACACACGAGACCAGCAGTACTCTCCCACTAAGACAGATACAAAACGGCAAGAAACACAAACATAAATCATATAAATCACAGAGGAAGTCTGAGGAGGAAGAGCTTCTCCACTCCTCAGTCATCCTCTCACTTTCCAAGATTGTGTTAACCAATCTAGTTAAAAACCCCACCGCCATCTTTCCTAAACATCTCCATACCTCCACAGGTATGGAGATGTCATCAGGACCAACTGCCTTTCCACTCTTCATCCTCTTCATAGCTGCCCTCACTTCCTCCTTGCTAATCCACCGCACTTCCTGATTCACTATCCCCACATCATCCAACCCTCTCTCTCTCTCATCTTCTTCATTCATCAGCCCCTCAAAGTATTCCTTCCCTCTTCTCGGCACACTCTCCTCGCTTGTCAGCACATTTCCATCTCTATCCTTGATCATCCTAACCCGCTGCACATCCTTCCCAGCTCGGTCCCTCTGTCTAGCCAGTCGGTACAAGTCCTTTTCTCCTTCCTTTATTTTATACATATATTTCTATTTTATTTTTTTGACATGATGAAGTGTTCTTTAATGTGTGTGTGTGTGTGTGAGCCCTGTGATGGCCTGGCGGCCTGTCCAGGGAGTATAGACACATATATTTCTTATTAAAACAAACAGCAATGAAATCTTTGACCGTTTTTTTTAAATAAGGCTCATTACAACAGTTTTCCTTTCAAGAGTCTAAATTCAACATAGCTGACCGAGGGAATTCGATCCGTTTCTTCACAACCGATGCTACAAACTAAACAAGCTGACCAAGGCGTTCCCAGGCCGGATTGGACATGTAGTCCCTCCAGCGAGTTCTGGGTCCACCCTGGGGTCTCCTCCCAGTTGGCCGTGCCCAGTAAACCTCCACAGGAAGGCGCCCAGGAGGCATCCTGATCAGAGGCCCGAACCACCTCAACTGGCTCCTTTCGATGAGAAGGAGCAGCGGCTCTACTCCGAGCTCCCTCCGGGTGTCCGAGCTCCTCACCCTATCTCTAAGGCTGAGCCCAGACACCCTACGGAGGAAACTCATCTCAGCCGCTTGTATCCACAATCTCACCCTTTCGGTCACTAATATTCTTAAATATTATGTTATGAAAAAAGAAAAAAAGAGCTCTCCGGGGCAAAACCAAAATGAAAACTCAAACTTGATAGCAGTGAAACGGGGCTATGTGGTGGTGCCTACAGACCCCCCACCAAACCAAAGAAACCAAACAAAAAATACTCACACACCATCCCCACTACATCCCACTCCACGCACCACCTCCCACTCCACATCCCACTCCACATCCCACCACATCCCACTCCACACCATTCAACCAAAATCCAACATCTCCCCGCCCCCAATCACAACAAGAGTGCTCCCCTCCACAAATCCACTAAAAAACTCTCCTTCACTAACATAACTATACAACATATTAACATTCATTCATCCATCCATTATCCAAACCACTCATCCTCAAACTCAGGGGTACGGGGATGCTGGAGCCTATCCCAGCAGCCACTGGGCGGCAGGAGGGGAGACTCCCTGGACAGGCCGCCAGGCCATCACCCAGGGCCCCCACATTAACATCTCTTTCCATTATGCTTTTCAAAATATTCCACACCTCAGCTCTCCTCTTTTCATAATGGGCCATATTCCTCCGTAGCTTGACAGCAAACCTTGCGTGGCTTAAAACACGATTTAATAAGTTAACATTACATCCTTTCACTGTACCAGTCACCCCAAAAAACCACAATTCTCTCCATTCCACCGTGTCAACAAACCCACCTCTCCAACATCTACTTATCAGTTCTTCATTTTCAGCATGTACCCCACCAGCTCACATTCAACAAACCCACTCTCTCTCCTTCCTTCGTGTCTAACCTCTCGTACACCTTTTCTTTTGACTTCACCACCTCTCTCTTCACTTTACGCCGCATCGCCTTGTACTCCTGTCTACTTTCTTCATCTCTCTGACCATCCCACTTCTTCTTTGCCAACCTCTTCCTCTGTATACTTTACTGCACTCCCTCATTCCACCACCAAGTGTCCTTGTCTTCCTTCCTCTGTCCTGATGACACACCAAGTACCTTCCTAGCTGTCTCCCTCACTGTTTCTGCAGTGGTTGCCCAGCCATCTGGCAACTCTTCACTACCACCCAGTGCCTGTCTTAACTCCTCCCTGAACTCCACACAACAGTCTTCCTTCTTCAACTTCCACCATTTGATCCTTGGCTCTGCCTTCACTCGCTTCCTCTTCTTGGTCTCCAAAGTCCTCCCACAGACCACCATCCGATGCTGCCTAGCTACCTTCTCCCCTGTCACCACCTTCCAGTCTCCAATCCCTTTCAGATCGCGCCTCCTGCACGAGATATAGTCCACCTGTGTGCACTTTCCTCCCCTCTTATACGTCACCCTGTGTTCCTCCTTCTTCTGGAAATATGTATTCCATCCATTATCCACACCGCTTATCCTGCTCTCGGGGTTGCGGGGATGGTGGAGCCTATCCCAGCAGTCACTGGGCAGCAGGCGGGGAGACACCCTGGACATGCTGCCAGTCCATCATAGGGCCAACCCACACCCAAACACACAAACACACACACACACACACACACATTCACACTTAGGGACAATTTACTACGGCCGATTCACCTGAGCTACATGTCTTTGGACTGTGGGAGGAAACCGGAGCACCCACAGGAAACCCACGCAGACACGGGGAGAACATGCAAACTCCACACAGAATACGACCTGGGATGACCCCCGAGGTTGGACTACCCCGGGGCTCGAACCCAGGACCTTCTTGGTGTGAGGCGACCGCGCTAACCACAGCGCCACCGTGCCGCCTGAAATATGTATTCACCACAGCCATTTCCATCCTTTTTGCAAAATCCACCACCATCTGTCCTTCCATATTCCTCTCCTTGACACCATACCTACCCATCGTCTCCTCATCGCCTCCTCTTCACCGCTTTTCTCTTCACCAAAGACATATATAAATATATATATATATATATATATATATATATATATATATATATTCCACTGTTGTGCGATGACTTAAGGCACACTTACAGCTAATGCACTTCACATGCACTCTTAGGGGTATGAATTATACTACTACTAATACTAATACTACTTCTATTACCACTATTTCATATAGTACTACTATGACAGGATTACTACGTAGCTCGTTGTAATGCCAGCTGGTTATCTATCTGCTCATTTCTGACTCTCCTGCAAGTCGCTCTGTACAAGAGCAGCTGCTCCGTGAGTAAATGTAAATGTGAACGTGTGCGCCCCAGTCGCCCCAGTCGCCCCAGTCGCCCCTGTGTAAGCCAAGTACCGACGTCCCAGAACAAACCGCTGGAGAGCTATTAGGACCTCTGTGGACGGGCCTCGCTTCTGAAGCCCAGATCACACAGAAGATATGTCACATTTCACCTCTTTGTGTGTAATTTTACCTCACATCCCTACACGGTCGCCTCCGCCTCTCTGATCTGACAACTGGCTCTAAATGCGGGGTACCAAGCGGCGTTTGGCCCCGCGGGGCGTACCTGGATCTGCAGGGGCAGGTTGGCGCTGACCGTGTACAGCAGCAGTTTGGTGGGCTTCTCCCTGCACATCAGAACCAGCTCCAGGTCCATGTCGCCTTTGATCAGCAGGCCTTTGGCCACCAGGCCGATGCGCATCACCCCACACAACACAGAGCTGGACTCCAGCCTGCGGGCAGAGAGGCACGGTCAGCATCCCTCGGTGATGCTATCCTGATAATAATGATGTTATTAACGACAGTAATAACTTTATCTCCGTACTGTAGTAGTTTTTTTAAAAACGTGTTTTAGGGCAGTACTTGAAAAGTAAGAAAGGGAACATAAACACAACACAAGGAATGAAAACTCACCTGGAAGTGAGAATGAAGAGAGGAAGAACAAAGAAAACAAAAATGGGTACACTATTTGTTGGTTATTTATTTACCCCCCCCCCTTTTCTCCCCAATTGTATCCGGCCAATTACCCCACTCTCCCGAGCCGTCCCGGTCGCTGCTCCACCCTCTCTGCTGATCCGGGGAGGGCTGCAGACTACCACATGCCTCCTCCCATACATGTGGAGTCGCCGGCCGCTTCTTTTCACCTGACAGGGAGGAGTTTCACCAGGAGGACGGAGCGCGTCGGGAGGATCACGCTATTCCCCCCAGTTTCCCCTCCCCCCTGAACAGGGGCCCCGACCGACCAGAGGAGGCGCTAGTGCAGCGACCAAGACACAAACCCACATCCGGCTTCCCACCCGCAGACACGGCCAATTGTGTCTGTAGGGACGCCCGACCAAGCCGGAGGAACCACGGGGATTCGAACAGGCGATCCCTGTGGTGGTAGGCAACAGAATAGACCGCCACGCTACCTCGACGCCCCGTTTGTTGGTGATTAAACTTCATTTAGACATGCTCGCTGACCCGGTGTCCAGGAAGATGGCGGCGCGAACTCACATTTGCAGCGGCTCCACCCAGTCCCGACTACGCAGTGTCTTTGTCCACGTCTAAGTTTGTGTCATCGTGTGACGTTTTTAGTTTGAGTTTTTTTTCTTCGTTTGACGGCCGGGAGGGCTGGCGCTGGGTCGGCTGAGGGAGCTTGGTCTGCTGGGTCCTGTGGGGCCAAGGACCACGGCCCTGCCTGGAGCTGCGCCCGAACAGGAAACACCGAGGGCGGTCTGACAGGACGTGGAAGCGGGGCAGGCTAAGCTAACTGCTAGCCCATGCGGACCGGCGGTTCCCACAGTCCTCCTGGCTGGCGTTCGCTCTCTGGACGGTGGGATCTTCGGACTGCGTTGCACTGAGTGGACTGTTGTTAACGCTTAGTGTGTGTGTTTTTGCTTTTCTTCTCTCTGTTTTTGTACGTATTTGGTGATGTCGTTTCTGGAAATTTGGGGTGTGTGTTTTAATTTCTTGTGTTGCACTGCTGTGGGCTGGGTGACACGAAATTTCCTTTCTTTTGTGTACACAAGCACATGACAGAAATGACAATAAATTGCTCCTGATCCCTGACCCATAAACCTTCTCTCAATTCTCCACGTTGGGTTGCCGCGTACACACCAGCCCGAGTCGATAATCCACAACATTTACAGACACACTGCTGAATGGTGGCGGTGTGGAGAAAACCAGGAATCAGGAACAGGAAGCAGGAACACTTTAATTGTCATTTCACTTCATGCACTTGTGTACCTTTAACGAGACGAGACGCTGTTTCCCCCAGCCCACAGCAGCACAACACAACAACAAAGACACATACAAACTACAAGAACACACACACCCAAACTAACACACATATATTACAACAAACCAAAAAAATCCCCGCCCAAGGGGAACGAACGCCAGCCAGGATGAATGTCGGAACCGCCGGTCTGCATGGGCTAGCAGTTAGCTTAGCCCGCGCCGCTTCCACATCCTGTCAGACCGCCCTCGGCGCTTCCTCCTCGGGCACAGCTCCAGACAGGGGCCGTGGTACCCGGGTCCACCGGCTCTCCCAGCCCATCCGGCGCCAGCTCTCCCAGCCAGACACCCTCAACACACCTCCCCGCACTCCTCACGACGACATCAAAACACCACAGTCAGTGCCAGGCGAGGCCGCCGCCAGACCGCCCTCGGTGTTAGCAGAACTGCCGGTCCGCATGGGCTAGCAGTTAGCTTAGCCTGCCCCGCTCTCCCAGCCGATCCAGCGCCAGCTCTCCCAGCCATCAAACGAAGACGAAACTCAGACGCAGGCGTGGACAGAGACACCGTGCGGACGGCACTGGGTCAGGCTGCCGCACACGTGAATTCGCGCCGCCATCTTCCCCACGCCAAGTCGTCAGACTGCCGTATCGAAACGCTTCCCCAGGAGCGAGGGAAGCGACCGCGGGGAACGTACCGCGACGTGTCCACAGCCAGTGAAAAGTGAGATTTTACTTTTAAACCACTACAAGTAACAGCGGGCTGAAACATGAATGAAATAATCCGAGCCTCTCTCAGCTCGAGCGGAGGACCAAATCAAGAGAGAACGCCAAAAAAAATGAAATGAATAAATAAATAAATAACAGTATGACATCACAGATGCTGTAGCTCACAACATCGCAGCATCCTACACGAGTGTGGAAGGAGACGGAGGACACCGCCACGTGATGTGTGGATAAACACTGTCTGTCCGTCTCCCAGATACAAGCTGTGTGTGTGGGAAAGTGTGTGTGTGTGTCTGTGTGTGTGTGAACAGGAAAATTTGAAAGCGGCTTTACACACAATAACGTCTTCAAACTCAGCACTACCTGCCTTCCTCTCCCTCGTTTGGCTGCTGCGAGGAAGATGTTGGAGGCTATGTGTGGTATCGTTACTCGGGGGAGGTTCCTACCGGACAGGAAGGACTGACATACTTGGTGTCGGTGTCGGCTGCCGCCGTGCCGTCATCGCCGTCCTCGTTGGCGGGGGTCTTCCCTGAGGGTTGGTTTAGGCCGTCCATCCAATCGGAGACCTTCTTGAGGGCGCACTCCACAGTGGACACCAGCTTTTGCACCGCCTCCAGCTCCTCTGGCGCCGGGTAGATGCTGGCATGCTTTGCCATGACGTGGCGGTCATCGTTTGCGAACGATCGGAACGACCTCTGGATGTGCGGGAAAGGAACGGTTACAGGAAAAGGAGGAGAGGCTGGTAGCAACTACCTTCAAGGCACTGGAGGTGGCGCTAACAGCCACACACTCGTTAAAAAGAAGGTCCTATGTATTTCTTGTTTTGGTTTTTTTTTTATTCCCCCTCTTTTTCTCCCCAGTTGTACCCGCTCAGTTACCCCACTCTCCCGAGCCGTCCCGGTCTCTGCTCCACCTCCTGGGAGGGCTGCAGACTACCACATGTCTCCTCCCATACATGTGGAGTCGCCAGCCGCTTCTTGTCACCTGACAGTGAGGGGTTTCGCCAGGGGGACGTAGCGTGTAGGAGGATCACGCTATCCCCCCTAGCCCCCCCCCTGAACAGGCACCCCGACCGACCAGAGGAGGCGCTAGTGCAGCGACCAGGACGCATACCTACATCGGGCTTCCCACCCGCAGACACGGCCAATTGTGTGTATAGGGACGCCCGACCAAGCCGGCGGTAACATGGGGATTCGAACCGGCGGTCCCCGTGTCGGTAGTAGGGCTGCAACACAAAGCTGTCGTCAGAACAATGCTCCCCAGCAACACTTAATCACAGAAACCTTCAGTTTCAGTATTGGAGCGGTTGGTAACTTGTTCCAGGACGGCAGGCTAAGAACACACGACTTCTTTAAGCTCACGTGCTTCGTTATTGACTCGAGTCGGCGCCCGGCGTTGTTCTCTACAACTTCCCCCCACCGGCAGGCGGGTGAGAAGCTGTCTGCTTGTGTCAGGGATGAAACGCATGTGACGGGTCCGCGGTGGTGTAGCGGTCTAAGCGTCGGCTCTGGGTCGATGCAGTTGCCCACTGGGGACCGGGGTTCTCGCCCCGGTCTCGTCAGATCAGACTATGGCCGGACTCGGTGAAGCAGCAATAATTGGCAGCGCTGTCTTCGGGCGGGGGGGGGGAGCAGCGGTTCGGCCTGGAGTCGCCTTGTCACGAAAGTGGCGAGGCGACTCCTTCGAGACTGCCGGCCGGAGAGGCGCGGTTGGGGAACGCATGCAGCACGAGGGTGGGGGTTTCGACTGAAATAGGGAGCGATTGGCCGCTAAATTGGGAGAAAATCAGAAATAAATTTGTAAAAAAAAAAAAAAAGAAGAAAAGAAAAGAAAAATGTGCGTGTGACGACGACACCTGGAGAGATATGTGCCACCGCCGCCGCCGCCGCCGCCAGTCTCCGCCTGGCCTGGAAACAGGCGGCGCGGCTTAACGTGAACACCAACAGCAGGTCCCAAAGCAGAGCTGTCCGCTCTAAAGGAGGGACAAAACTGAGCGAGAGCTCGTTTTGGCGGCGGTTAAACATCATGCGAGGCTTCCAGTCCAAGGTCAAACAGCTTCCTGTTCCCTTCATCTCCTCTCCTCTCTTCTCTCCCTCCCTCCCTCCCTCCCTCCCTGCCTGCAGCCTGTAAGCACTTCTCATTACGGTGGGTTATTTATGACGGGGCTTTAATAATTCATGGCTGAGAGTCTCCAGGAGCTTGTGCCGGAGTTACAAGGGTCATTCATCACAGCCCAGCTAATCTCCAGCCGCACCGCCAGGGGCGTTCACGCCTCGGCGTGGAGCGGCGAGAGTGGGCAGCATCAACAGGAAATAAAACTCTCTCACCCACACACAACATTACCAGGGTCTAAATGGAAGATTAAGACGTGTGGAGATCAGATAATGATCTCTTACTGCAGCCGGGCTGCTTTACCCGCACACCTTACAATAACACAACGTTCCTGCTGGTACCTTCAGGTAAGATTATACCTCGGGGGGCGTCCGGGTGGCGTAGCGCTCTATTCCGTTGCCTAGCAACACGGGGAAGGCGGTTCGAATCCCCGCGTTGCCTCCGGCTTGGCCGGGCGTCCTTACAGACACAATTGGCCGTGTCTGCGGGTGGGAAGCCGCATGTGGGTATGTGTCCTGGTCCGCTGCACTAGCGCCTCCTCTGGTCGGTTGGGGCACCTGTTCAGGGGGGAGGGGGAACTGGAGGGAATAGCGTGATCCTCCCATGCGCTACGTCCTCCTGGTGAAACTCCTCACTGTCAGGTGAAAAGAAACGGCTGGCGACTCCACATGTATAGGAGGAGGCTTGTGGTAGTCTGCAGCCCTCCCCGGATCAGCAGATGGGGTGGAGCAGCGACCGGGACGGCTCGGAAGGGTGGGGTAATTGGCCGGATACAATTGGGGGGAGGAGAAAAAAAAAGAAGTTTATACTTGGGAACCACGTCACCAACCTGATGCCAAATTTATTTATTTATTTTGATGTTTCCTGTTTTCTCCCCAATTGTATCCGGCCAACTACTCCACTCTTCCGAGCCGTCCCAGTCGCTGTTCCACCCCAATCTGCCGATCCAGGGAGGGCTGCAGACTACCACAGGCCTCCTCCGATACACGTGGAGTCACCAGCCGCTTCTTTTCACCTGACAGTGAGGAGTTTCACCAGGGGGACGTAGCGCGTGGGAGGATCACGCTGTCCCTCCCTCGAACAGGCGCCCCGGTTGACCAGAGGAGGCGCTACTGCAGCGGACCAGTACACATACCCACATCCAGCTTTCCACCTGCAGACATGGCCAATTCTGTCTGTAGGGGCGCCCGACCAAGCCGGAAGTAACATGGGGATTCGAACCGGCGATCCCCGTGTTGCTAGGCAACCGAAAAATTGCCACGCTACCCGGACACCCCAAAACTGATGCCAAATTAAATGTTTGAATGTAACTTGACTGAATTAACGTTACCACGGGCTGAAACAATACACTTCCTGTGAAAATATTAATCTACCACTGATTTACTGTATGAAATTTAGATGTGAGGATGCCACCATTAAGGAAAAAATTCTCATACCGGGTATCTCTGAATAAACTCTGGTACATAAAGTATTGGTACTTATTGATCGTGATCTGATCTATTAAAGTCAACTGCATTACAAACATGCATTTCTTTTATGCATACAATGCAGACAGACCACTGTGACAAATGACAAATGTACACTGAAGCCAGCCAGTCGGGATTTTCCTGAACACAGGGTACACAGATTTGTTTCAACAAATTAAATTCAAGACATCAAGACAAACACGCACGTTAATGTTGTTGCTGCCATCGCTTGACAGACAAATTTAGTGACTGCAGTCTATCAGTAACAGTCAATCTCTCAAAATCTTTTTTATTTGCAAAGGAAGTTTTCACAAACCAGGAATCTGACTTGACACATTTCTTATTGTGACAGAAATAACATTACATTCATTCATCTTCAGCCGCTTCTCCGGGGTCAGGTCGCAGTGGCAGCGAGCTATCTAGGGCACTCCAGACATCTGTCTCCCCAGCAACGCCCTCCAGCTCCTCCTGGGGGAGCCCATGGTGCTCCCAGGCCAGAATGGACATGTAGTCCCTCCAACGAGTTCTGGGTCTACCCCGGGATCTCCTCCCAGTTGGACGTGCCCGGAAAACCTCCAAAGGAAGGTGCCCTGGAGGCATCCTAATCAGATGCCCGAACCACCTCAGCTGGCTCCTCTCGATGTGAAGGAGCAGCGGCTCTACTCCGAGCTCCCTCCAGATGTCCGAGCTCCTCACCCTATCTCTAAGGCTGAGCCCAGACACCCTACGGAGGAAACTCATTTCAGCCGCTTGTATCCGCCATCTCACCCTTTCGGTCACTACCCAAAGCTCATGACCATAGGTGAGGGTTGGAAGGAAGACTGACTGGTAAACTGAGAGCTTTGCCTTCCGGCTCAGCTCCCTCTTCACCACAACGGTCCGGTACAATGCCCACATTACTGCTGATGCTGTACTACTGATGCTCCCATTCCATCCTACCCTCACTCATGAACAAGACCCCGGGATACTTGAACTCCTTCACTTGAGGCAACAACTCATCCCCAACCCGGAGGGAGCAATCCACCATTTTCCAGCAGAGAACCACGGCCTCAGACTTGGAGGTGCTGACTCTCACCCCAGAAATAACATTACAATTTTAAAAAATATGACTATGTATGAGTGTGGTGTTTAATTTCTCAGCATATGTGTACTTCAGTTAGTGAGAATATTGGATTATGTAAATAATGGCTGTTTACATAAGAGATGTAGAACAGGAATATAGCAACATAACTCATTCTTTACCATTGTAAGGATATATTATGACAAGTTTACAAAAGCACTAATACCCAAGTTACCGAAGCTATCCATGATGATGTTCACACACACACACACACACACAGGAGGACTCACCATGTTTAGGGGCGGGGCATATGTCGGTGGGAGGGGCCTAGGTCAGGACCAGGGTCCTGTGAATCCACCTCTTCATGCAGTCAATCTCGACTCGTCGGTCTGCCTCTCACTCCAAAGATGTAGTCGTTCAACAGACTCTCAGTGTCTGAGGACAAAAGAGAAAACGAAAGGACTGAATTTCTTAACCACTTTCACAATAACTCCATTCCCCGGTGTAGGTGGCAAGGCATTCAGCTCCAATAGTGGTCCCACTGTCCATGAGGCCTACCTCCCAGGCGAGCCAAAAATCATTTCTATGCCCGCTTTGACAAGGACAACACTGGCCCAGCCACAAAAATCCCTGCCCATCCAGAAAACCAGGTGCTCGCTCTATTGACTGCAGAGGTCAGAGAGTCATTGCGCAGAGTGAACACACGGAAGGCTGCCGGACCGGACGGCATACTGGGTCGGGTCCTCCGAGAATGCTGCGACCAGCTGGCTGAGGTCGGCATAACTATATTTAACCTCTCACTGTCCCAATCAATAGTCCTGGTATGCTTCAAGACCACCTGTATCATTCCTGTCCCCAAGAGATCAAAATCCATGTGTCTGAATTATTACTGACCCAGAGCACTCACCCCCATTGCCATAAAGTGCTTTGAGAGACTGGTTCTGGCTCACATCAAAAACATTATCCCTCCCACATATTTGACCCACATCAGTTCGCCTACCGTCCCAAAAGGCCTACTGAGGATGCCATTGCCACTGCCCTGCACTTTGCTCTGACCCACCTTGAACTTAACAACACATACACCCGGATGCTGTTTATAGATTACAGCTCTGCCTTCAACACCATCATCCCCACCAAACTAACCACCACACTCCTCTCCCTTGGCCTCAACCCTCCCTCTGTAACTGGACCCTGGGCTTCCTGACCAACAGACCTCAGTCTGTTAGGTTAGGTGACCACACCTCCTCCACCCTGACCTTCAGCACAGGTGCCCCTCAAGGCTGTGTTCTGAGCCCCCTCCTTTTCTCCCTCTTTACACACGACTGCCTGCCAACTCACCCTTCAAATGTTATAGTTAAGTTTGCAGATGACACCACAGTCATTGGCTGTATCACCAACAATGACAAGACGGCCTACAGAGACGAGATTCAGCACCTCACGTCATGGTGTACTACCAACAATCTTGTCCTCAATATGCAGAAGATGAAGGAGCTGACTGTGGACTTCAGGAGATCTAGAAGCTGCAGGCACTCCCCCATACACATCAGTGGGGTGGAAGTGGAGCGTGTCTCCAGCTTTAAATTCCCTGGGGGGCCCACATCAGCGAGGACCTCTCTTGGACATCAAACACCCAGACCCTTGTGAAAAAGGCCCAACAACGCCTGCATATCCTGAGGAGGCTGAGGAGCGCCCGTCTATCCCCCAAAGTTCTCACCAACTTCTACCACTGCACCATAGAGAGCATCCTGACCAGCTGCATCTCAGTGTGGTAGGGCAACTGCACCTCAGTAGACCAGAAAGCTCTGCAGCGGGTCGTCAATTATTATTATTTATTTGATTAAATTATTTATTCATTTCACTATTTAATTTTTATAATTATTCTATTATTATTTATTATTATTACAATTTATTTTATTATTTTTATTTTTATTATCATTATTAAATTTTTATCCCACGACCCTGAGAGCAGGATAAGCAGTTTGGATAATGGATGGATGGATGAATTATTATTTTATTATTGACTTTATTTATTCATTTTAGTTATTTTATTCTATTGCTGCTGCAGTGTTGAGGAGCCATAAGAATTTAACGCTCTTGTATTTAAAGGATCTTAATTCAGCTATCCTTCACTAACGTAAAACTGTCCATAGGGGTGTGTGTGTGTGTGTGTGTGTGTGTGTGGGCCCTGTGATGGCCTGGCGGCCTGTCCAGTGTGTCTCCCCACCTGCCACCCAGTGACTGCTGGGATGGGCTCCAGCATCCCCGCGACCCTGACAGCAGGATAAGCAGTTTGGATGATGGTATGGGATGGAATCTTGAATCAAGGCGGCCCAGCACGTCACCAGTACCCAGCTGCCAGCCATAAAAGATATTTATCACAAACACGGCCTTCGAAGGGGTCTCATTATCAGCAGAGATCCCACCCACCCCAAACATGGACTGCCCCCCCCCCGCACTCTGGGAGGCACTACAGGAGCCTCAGAGCCCGCACCACCAGGCTCAAAAACAACTTCTTTCCCCAAGTTGGTGCCCAGCTGAACCTGGCCACCCACTGAATGTCTGTAGATATGTTTATAGGCGTGCTCTTTTTTTAACTATCTTCAGCTTTTAGTCTTCATGTGTGTATATCTTCTACTGTGTTTGCCATGTTTGTCTGTGTCTGTCTTGCACTGTTGGGTGAAGCCGCATCCGTCATGTCGTTTTTACACACGTGCCTGCACATTGTTTTTAATGACAATAAACTGAATTGAATTGAACTGTTTTCCCAATAGATGCTACCAGGAGTTTTTAACTTATTTATCAGTCTCCGATTAATTTTGGGAAGAGGTGGAAACGGATGATCCACTGTGGTGACCCCCTAACAGGAGCAGCCAAAAGTAGTCGTAGTAGTAGTCGTAGTAGTAGTAGTGGTAGTAGTCTCAGATGAATTTTGATGCACTGTATGCCTGACATAATCAAATGAGACCATCAATGAGCAGATTAGCTAGTTATACATGATGATTTCAAATGACTGTGTCTGGGTCGGATTCCCTGCAAAATGACAAAGATGATGTACGGCACACAGACGGGATGCAGCCACAAGAGAACATTACCTTACGGCTTTACATCTTACAAAGCCGTTTTTCTAAAACACCACTACATCTCTCTTCTCTGCCACAGTAAATACACCAGCTACCAGAGTGTGAATGGAGATCTTTTAGACGAGAAGCGACGTTAACGTGGAATTGAGTCGGCGTTCTGTGAGACACTACTGCTTTTGTCCACAAGGGCGGGCAGGGTCAACAAAAATACTGTAACGACCGAGGATAACTAGACTTGCTAGCCCTTGGCTAACGGGTTGGACCTTTTAGCCAACTGGTGAACGTGATCGCCCATCGTGCGGGAGATCCGGGTTCGCGTCCCGGCTGCGGCGGTTCCCAGGCTGCCCCCCCAAAGTCGTTGCATTGGTGTCAGAAGTGGGACGGTGAGACCGTGAGGCCAGTGGGATGGTGAGACCGTGAGGCCAGTGGGATGGTGAGACCGTGAGGCCAGTGGGATGGTGAGACCGTGAGGCCAGTGGGATGGTGAGATCGTGAGGCCATCGGAAGCGAGTGCGCCCAGAGGTGTGAGGGAGCTGGTATGTTGAAGCACGAGGACGCGCTTCCCGAAAGAGGGGGGGGGGGGAGTGTAACGACCACGGATATCTAGACTCGCTAGCCCTTGGCTAACGGGTCGGACCCTTTAGTCGACTGGTTAACGTGTTCGGCCATCGTGCGGGAGATCCGGGTCCGCGTCCTGGCTGCGGCGGTTCCCAGGCTGCCCCCTGAATTCGCTACAAAACAAAGCTCCTCACAGCCATTTTACCAAAATCCTTCACACCTCACATCTAGTCTGTAAAAAACCAATTAGACAGACAGACAGATGTATAGATGGATGTATGGCTGGATGCTGCCCTGCTATATTCTTCCCGCCCCCCGCCTCCAACTCTCTCGTGTTATATGTATGAATGTCTGTGCGTCAGGTTCAACAAGAAAAAACACAAGATTTATTTCCCTGTACTGAGATTCCATCTCTGCCGTGGACAAGACGGTGCGGCACTGCAGAATCCCTGTCACCGCCGCTCCGACACGTTTCTAATTTAATGAAACAGCGTCCGGGTCAAATTTATTATGAAGGTTTCGCCCCCTCGGGTTGATTTTTAGGAGCGTGCTCAACACGCCAACAGGGATGAAATGAATCGAGCTGAATTTATTTACACAGCTGAATGAAAGAGACGGCTGTCGTCAACACAAACTAATGCTTATGCGAGAGAGAGAGAGAGAGAGCGAGAGAGCGAGAGCGAGAGAGAGACAGAGAGAGAGCGAGCTGCCAGCATCCCAGGAGAAACTCGAGGGTCAGGCTGAGCATCAATTTGATTCTCCGTCACCTTGACCGAGTTCTCAGTGACAAACTGCCTGATTTCTGCCACATGACGTCCACTGCTGCCTTTCACTGCTGCTGGAGCTGTATCAGAAAACCGCATCACTTTATTTGCTTTATTCTACATTTCATTTTATATTTTTATTTGCTAAGAAAAAAAAAACACCGTGCATTAAGCTCTCCGGCGGGTTTGATACCGAGACGTGTCGACAGCTTGTGGCTGCAAAGCATTTCTTCCCAGCACATCGCTAATTATGTGAAAACTGTACGGCGGCGTCCCGTATACGCAGATGAGTTTTATGCTCTTTGTGCAGAGAACTCCACCTCATCTCCTTCTGCCAAGCTGAACTAGATATCCAAACACCTCTGCTTACACGTATTGTAGTCTGTCATGGATACTGTTCACTGCCCGCAGTGCCTTCTGTGTTTAACCAGTACCGGCTATTTACTCCTCTATGGTTTTACCTTTTGATTTCTTACATCTTATTCTCTCTGATCTCATCTTCAGCCGCTTCTCCGGGGTCGGGTCGCGGTGGCAGCGAGCTAACTAGGGCACTCCAGACGTCCCTCTCCCCAGCAACGCCCTCCAGCTCCTCCTGGGGGATCCTAAGGCGTTCCCAAGCCAGATTGGACATGTAGTCCCTCTAGCGAGTTCTGGGTCTACCCCGGGGGTCTCCTCCCAGTTGGTCGTCCTGGACCAGTCTGCAATGCCAGAAGTCGGCACGCTCCGGTCCCTGCCTTTGCCTGCCGCCCGGCCTGCACTACACCCTACCCCAGTGCTCATCCCCACGGGTGGTGGCTCCATGTTGTTTTTTCAGGCTAGGCCTGACCAGTCCCCATGGGCCAAGGCCCGGCCACCAAACACTCGCCGGCAAGCTCCCTTCCCAGGTCTGGCTCCAGGATGGGACCCCGGTTTCCCTTTTCCGGGTGAAGTGCTGCAGCTCTGCTGTTGTAACTTCATTGGGTTTCTTGGGAATCGCTCTTAGTCTGGCCCCTTCCCTGGGAACAATTCTCCTTGGGAGACCCTACCAGGAGCTATTGCCCCCAACAGCCCAGCTCCCAGGATCACTGAGACACCCAAACCCCTCCACCACGTTAAGGTGGCAATGCTCAGAGGGGACATCTTATCCTGCTTTTCTTATCTAATTTAATGTTATGCCTTAAATAAAGCATTCTGAATTGCTGTTGTGTAAGAAATACAAATAACCTCACCTTGCCTAATGTCCAACAACTGTCCAGGACAGATTCCTTGTACGTGTGAACTTGGCTGTCAATCACAGTTGAATTTACATAAGAGGAATTAACGCTAAGCTAGAAACAGCACTTTCATCACCCAGTTAAACCAGTACCACGCTAACTGACAGGTTGGTTTAGACGGACCAAACTACCTGGTTGTCGAAGAAACGGCTCCGGGATCAAAACTGGAGGTAAATCCACACGGAGGACACTACAAACGGCAAAACATGGCTGTTTCTGCAAATTTTAACAAACGCTGCATTCCAGCTCAATTTTGAATAATCCTTTGCCCCCTGAAGAGGAGAGGTGATTAAAGGAGGCTAATTAAGAATACAGTAATGACTTTTTAAGGGCATGGATGGTGGCAGCAGATGGCGGCCCAGCGTGTGACGGAGACAAGGCTGACTCCAACAAACAGCAAAGCACAGCTCGGAGCTTTCGGCTCACGTGGAATAAATTACTAATAAAAGTTCAACAGCATTTACGAATTAAAGGTTTCAGTATTGTTAATGCAAGATAAAAACAATTAATAAAAAGGCCAGGACAATGGAGCGCACAATGGTGAAAATGTTGGGTGTATTTTAGATGTACATTCATTCACCTATTCCAGCTTCTTCTGGCTGTTAACACTAACTGATACAAGTTAACACTAACTGATATAAGTTAACACTAACTGATACAACTTAACATTGATATAAGTTAACAGTAACTGATACAAGTTAACACTAACTGATATAAGTTAACACTAACTGATATGGGTTAACACTAACTGATACAACTTAACATTGATATAAGTTAACACTAACTGATACAAGTTAACACTAACTGACGCAAGTTAACACTAACTGATATAAGTTAACACTAATGTCCCTTTTCTGCATGGTACCGGCTCGACTCAACTCTACTCACTTTTTTTGGTTTTCCATTGGGCAGAAGTTAGAGACAGTACCTGGTACCTGGTACTTTTTTTGGTACCACCTACATCGAGGTTCCAAGTGAGCTGAGCCGATACTGAAAGGTGACATGAAAATACCACTATAAATAAATAGATAAAATAAAATAAATCTAAATAAATATATGTTTTCATTTATATTTCTTTTAAATCAAATAAATAAATAAAATCTTGCAAAATAAATAAAAAATATTTAAATTCAATTATAAAGAAAATATAAATGAAATAAAATAAATATACGTATATTTATTCAAATATAAATAAAGTGCTATAAAATAAATGAATAAATAAAAATATTTAAATTTAACTATAAATAAAATATAAATACTAAATAAATAAAATATAGACAAAAAATTACAAAAATATTTATATTTATTTAAATATAAATAAAACCTGACCACTGATTGGTCAGCAAGAAATTGAACAGCTCCGTTTATAACCAGGAAATGCCAAAGCGAGTCTTATGAAACTTGTATTATAGTTGATAATCTATGCAAAAAAAAATTTGCTGTCAGCGAATCTCTTAGTTACACTAACATTGTTCATGTGAAGCACACATTTAGAGTTGGTCTCGTTGATTTTTGGGAAAATAAAACACTCGTGAGGGTGTGCTGGTAGACAAGGGAGGAAAAACTAGTCAACACGCCCACAAATGACCAGCGGGGCTTCGCCGTGAGGGGGTACTATCTGCTGTGGAAAACCAAATCCCCAAAAGTAGAGCGAGTAGAGTGGGATAGAGCAGAGTGGAGGAGCTGAGCCAGTACCATGCAGTAGAAAGGGGGCATAACTGATATAATTCAACAGCGGCCACACAGACAGACGTGTGCAGCGATCACAGTGATCACCGTCTTGTCACCTTGCTTCCTCGCCTAACAAGCGGACAAAGACAACCAAGCCATTTCCGCAGGACGCTGCAGCTTAATGGACAGAGTAAGGCATCAATACCGCCGGGGGTCAGAGGTCAGATTCTCTATGGAGCCCACCATGTGATGTGTTCATGGTACTAGCAGGCACTTTGGATAAAAGCAGGCATGAAATAATGCCCGGTCTGTCCATCTCACACACAACACCGCTATCCGCCCAGCAGCCCTTTAGCTCCTCTCTCCGTCCTTCATTTTAGGGAAGGTGCTACGAACCAGGAGAGGGTTTATTTTGGGCTGTGTTTATTTAGGTCATTTTCTCTGCAGGAAGCTTTTATGAGACGGGGCCATTGTGCTCACACAAGACTTCAAATGAGGCCCTAGCTGCTGCCCGGCAGAATACCAACTAAACTGCTTGTTCTCTTGCACAAAAGCCCGATTTTTATTTATTTATTTTTTGGGGGGGAATATTTGATTTGGGAACAAAAATGAATTGATGGTCGCTCCTACGTCACATCCGTACTGTGGACAACAAGCAAACAGTGAAAAAAAGAAACTCAAGATATGCACCAAAGTAGGACTAACATTTGGAAAAGCTACCTGAAGAGAACAAGTCTACCAACCTGCCCACTACCACAGGAAACGACTCACATCCATCCATCCATCATCCGAACCGCTTATCCCAGTCTCAGGGTCGCGGGGATGCTGGAGCCTATCCCAGCAGCCATTGGGTGGCAGGCCCGGAGACACCCTGGACAGGCTGCCGGGCCATCACACACTAACACACACATTCATACCTAGGGACAATCTAGTACGGCCGAGTCACCTGACCTACATGTCTTTGGACCGTGGGAGGAAACCGGAGCCCCCCGAGGAAACCCACACAGAAACGGGGAGAACATGCAAACTCCATAAGGAGGACAACCCGGGACGACCCCCCCAAGGTTGGACTACCCCGGGGCTCGAACCCAGGACCGTCTCGCTGTGAGGCGACCGCGCGGGTAATTCTGTCATGTCATGACTCAGTGCAACACTGCATTGTGAATGCTGTATAGTGCAGGGCTGTGATAACCGCATGAAGGCAATACCGCAGTCATGTGATGCTACCGCAGGGTGGAGCTCATTATTGCCATCTTTTTTTTTTCTGTATTTCTTTTTTCTTTTCTTTTCTTTTTTTTTTAGTGGTGAAAGTTACAGGAGTGCATATGGTGTGTGATATGAATATAAACGCAATCATCCCTGTTTAGTTATCATCATTGACTGTCTTCCATCATATATTCAAGGGCTTCCGGAGAGACTTCAAGAGCGAGGGGGAAGGACAGTCCATTCACAGCTGAATATATACGCTCCCGGGATGCGGGGATCACAATTATATCCGCGGGCACCGTGGTTAATCCACGGATCGCGCAGGCCGAGTCATAAAAATTAACATTCTGATTAATAGCTGATGGGCTGCGGGTGGGTGAAATAATACATCATTAAAGCCGGGGTAGGCAGTTTTTCTTTTTTATGGCGTCGTTGGGCGAAAATTCCATAATAACCTTCCAGCATATTGTAATTCAAAGTGGTCTGAAAGAAAACTAGACTTCTGCACCTCCTCTTGGCTCTGTATTCAGGTTTTTAAAAGCTCTAGCCTGAGACAGGAGATTTTAGCCAATCACGGGTCATTTCAGAGAGAGGGCGCTCCTATTGGCTGTTCTACAAATGCAGGTTCATGGGTACGCAATCAATTCACGTCCACCCTGCCCCGAAAGTAGTAGTAGCAGTAGTAGTAGTAGTAGTAGTAGTAGTAGCAGTAGTAGTAGTAGTAGTAGCAGCAGTAGTAGTAGTAGTAGTAGTAGTAGTAGTAGCAGCAGCAGTAGTAGTAGTAGTAGCAGCAGTAGTAGTAGTAGTAGCAGCAGTAGTAGTAGTAGTAGTAGTATAGTGAACACACTTCTGTTATGGGGCAACACCCATACAGTTGATGCTAGCCGCCAGTAGCGTAAACTTTATTGTCCCCCGAGGGGACATTTGTCTTAGGCACAGTGCTACAATCTGTTGCTTCACCTAAAAAAAGACATCACAAAAACATAAGAAGTGCTCGACACGACAGAACTGGGCACGGTACTCCAGTCCTGAAACCTTCACACCGGCTTCCAGTTAGCTACAGAACGGATTTTAAAATGCTGCTACTTGTCTACAAGTCACTGAATGGTGTAGGCCCAGAATACATCACTGACACGCTCGAAGAGTATAAACCGGGTCAGGCTCCAAGATCAATGGACTTGGGTCAGCCCAGAGTCCAGACCAAACATGGCGAAGCAGCATTCAGCTGTCACGCTGCATGCCACTGGAACAAACTACCGGAGGATCTTAGATGTGCCCCAAATATAGCCATTTTTAAATCTAGGTTAAAAACATGTCTTTTTCTTGTGCCTGTGATTGAGCAGTCAAACTTGCACCTCATCCCTACTGCACTTTAATTCTGGAAGTGGGGCTCCAGTCACTCCCGGCGGGGAGGTGACTGTGTAATTATTCTATTTTTTTTGTACTTCATATTTTCTCTTCATAATACCTGTCTTTTAATTATATTACTCTTTTTAATTACTAATGCAAAGTACATTTTATGTACTTTGTACTCTTTTAATTATATTTTACATGTGTTTGTTCCTATTTGTTTTTATTTATTCTCTTTTAATTATGTTTCATATTGTTGTCCCTTTTCTGTTCTCATTTGTGTAACGCACACTGAACTGCCCTGTGCATGAAATGTGCTACATAAATAAACTTGCTTGCATAAAAAAACATCTAAAAAACATAAAAGAATGGATGCCCGGGTGGCGTGGTGGTCTATTCTGTTGCCTACCAACACGGGGATCGCCGGTTCAAATCCCTGTGTTACCTCCGGCTTGGTTGGGCGTCCCTACAGACACAATTGGCCGCGTCTGTGGGTGGGAAGCCGGATGTGGGTATGTGTCCTGGTTGCTGTACTAGCGCCTCCTCTGGTCGGTCGGGGCCCCTGTTTGGAGGGGAGGGGGAACTGGGGGGAATATGCTCGGTTACGTTGGTGGGATCCATAAGCGTCCAGAGGCGTGCAGATCCTCAGAAGTCTCTACAGGAATGCGGGAATAACAAAGCGCACTTCCGGGAAGGGTGACTACTGTAACCGACAAAAAGACTCGCCGGCCGATGGCCAGGGGGTCGGCCCCCTTTAGTCGAGGGGTTAGCGATGTTGCCTCGTGGTGCAGTACAACCCCGGATCAAATCCCGCAGCCGGCGGTAAATATGCTCAGTTACACTGGATAGCGTGATCCTCCCACGCGCTACGTCCCCCTGGTGAAACTCCTCACTGTCAGGTGAAAAGAAGCGGCTGGTGACTCCACATGTATGGGAGGAGACATGTGGTAGTCTGCAGCCCTCCCCGGATCGGCAGAGGGGGTGGAGCAGAGACCGGGACGGCTCGGAAGAGTGGGGTAATTGGCAGGATACAATTGGGGAGAAAAAGGGAGGGGGGGGGGACAACATAAGAGACATTTGACTATACATTTGACACTGACAACACAATGGCTGAAAAAGAAACACTTGTCTCACATTGCTCCATGTCATTCAGATGTAGCATGAGAGTTCAGCAGGCTGACGGAGGCTGGGACAAACAATAGTTTCAAGTGGATTGATCTGCACTTTGGCACACACAGTCTTCTTCCTGATGGCAGTGGGTGTTCAGAGAAGAGTGGATGTTGACAGTCCACAATGATTTTTTGTTGCTTGTTTCATGACTACCCGCTCGTACAGACACTTTATGGGCTCATATTCTTCTTCTCCATTACCTTCGCGGCCTGTTTTGTGCATGCTGGCAAGCCTGCTTTTCAGTTGCACCGTCAGGCTGCCAAGCCATGCTGTAATTCATATGTAATGGTGCTCTCTAGCACCGCGCGGTAGAACAGCAGCATCATTTGGCTACTCAATCCACACAGCCTCAATCGCCTCAGAAAGTAAAGTCTGCTGCCTTCTACTGCCCCGTTTACCAATGTGTGTGTTCCAGCAAAGAAGGCTGTCTGTGTGGACACTGAAGTACGTATAAGAGGACACCTGAAGTGGACATTACATGATTCAACAATGGTGACAAAATCTAGTTCCAAAGCCACATTTTATGTCGCCTATTTGGGCACATTTTGGCTCTGAGCTGGACAACAAGGGGCAGGTAGTGAATTTAGACAAGGCAATATGCTGCATTTGTAGAAATAAAATATATTGTTTGGGGGGAGGGGGTATTGGTGGTAAGCTGCCAAATCACAGGGATTTGTTGCTTTTTCACCATACTAAGGAAACAATCCAGGGGCGTCCAGGTAGCGTAGTGGTCTATTCTGTTGCCTACCAACACAGGGCTCGCCGGATCGAATCCCCGTGCTACGCCCGGCTTGGTCGGGCGTCCCTACAGACACAACTGGCAGTGTCTGCAGGTGGGAAGCCAGATGTGGGTATGTGTCCTGGTCGCTGCACTAGCACCTCCTCTGGTCGGTCAGGGCGGCTGTTCGGGGGCGAGGGGGAACTGGGGGGAACAGCGTGATCCTCCCACGCGCTACGTCCCCCTGGTGAAACTCCTCACTGTCTGGTGAAAAGAAGCAGCTGGCGACTCCACATGTATCGGAGGAGGCATGTGGTAGTCTGCAACCCTCCCGGGATCAGCAGAGTGGATGGAGCAGCGACTGGGAAGGCTCAGAAGAGTGGGGTAATTGGCCTGATACAATTGGGGAGAAAAAAAAGAGGGGTGGGGGGGGACAATCCATACCGTCAAAGCCCTATGACCACTCACACGTGAATCAAATAACGTTGTTCATCTCCAAACAAGAGCACGTGTCAAGGTCTGGGTAGACTAGATGATAAGCGAACAGTCAGTTTTTGTAGTCAACATGTTGGAAGCAGGAGAAATGGGCAGGAGTTAAGACCCGAGTGACTCTGACGAGGGCCAAATTGTCATGGCCACATGACTGGGTCAGAGCAACCCTGAAGTGGCAAGGCTTGTGGGGTGCTCCCGGTCACAAAGACAGTAAAACACTTCGTCATTGTACGTGACCATACAAGGAAATTCTTCCTCTGAATTTTCCCCATCCTTTGGTATTGGGAGCGGTGGGCGACCGCAGAGCAGCGTCTGGGGACCACCTCCAGTTCTTCTTTTCATTGCCTTGGTCGGGGGCACAGACAGGAGTACTAACCCTAACAAACGTGTCTGTAACGATGGGAGGAAACTGGAGCACCTGGCGGAAACCCGTGCAGACACGGGGAGAACATGCAGTCCACACAGGAAGGACCTGGGACGTCCTGGGGTTTGAGCAGTGGCGAGTACCTACCGACAGTGGCCCAAGGAGGGACAAACCACAAACCGGCGACAGGGTGTTGGGCGCCCAAGGCTCATCGATGTGCGATGCTATCCTATCGGGTCTGAATCCACAGAAGGTCTGTCGTGGCATAAGTCACAGAAAATGTTAACGACGGTTACGGGAGGAATGTGTCACGACACAGTACATCGCACCCTGCTACATATGGGGCTGCGTAGCGGCAGACCAGTCAGAGTGCCCATGATGACCCCTGTCCACTGTCGAAAGCACCCACAATTGGCACGTGAGCGTCAGAACTGGACCTTGGAGCAGTGGAAGAAGGTGGCCTGGTCTGATGAGTCCAATTTTCGATCATGTGGACGGCCGTGCACATGTGCGCCGTTTACCAGGGCGAGTGATGGCACCAGAATGCACTGAGGGAAGACAAGCCGGTGGAGGGACTGCGATGCTCTGGGCAAGGTTCGTCTGGGAAATCTCGAGTCAGGCCATTCATGTGGTCATCAGTTTGACACGTGCCATCTATCTAAATGTTGTTGCAGACCAGGTACAGCCGTTCATTGCGACGGTATTCCCTGATGGCAGTAGCCTCTTTTAGCAGGATACTGTGCCCTGCCACGCTGCACACATTATTCAGAAATGGTTTGAGGAACACGATGAAGTGTTCAAGGTGGGTTAGGGTTAGGGATGTGGTGGACCGACAACTCCAATCCACATCGGCTCCACCTTGTAACCTACAGGACCCGAAGGATCCGCTGTTAATGCTTTGGTGCCAGATACCACAGGACACCTTCAGGGGTCTTCTAGAGTCCATGCCTCGGGGGGTCGGCACCGTTTTGTAAGCACACACAGGGCCAACAGCATATTAGGCAGGTGGTCATAATGATTTGGCTCATCGGTGTACGTTAGAGAGAAGCTAATTCATATTTCTTTCCCATTGTTAATGTGTTGTATTCCTCTGAAACAACTTTACAGTAGTCTGTATTTTTTTTGTATTTTTGTCTGTATTTTTGCGGCCTGTCCAGGGTGTCCCCCCGCCTACCGCCCAATGACTGCTGGGATAGGCTCCAGCAGCCCACGACCCTGAGAGCAGGATAAGCGGTTTGGATAATGGACGGATGTATTTTTGTAATCTTGCTATAATTGCTCCTACATGCACTGGTATACAAATCGTTTTGCCAATGCAAACCAGTCCCATATGTTGTATCCAGAATTCTAATATGCACACAACACACAGCTTCAAAATATTCATTACTTCTTATCACAGAACATTGAATCAGTTCATCTGGACACAACATTTGTTGAGGGGAAGGTTTCCTCACTCATCTAAGTGACCTCTTCAGTCTCAACTGACTGCAGGTACCCCCACCCTTATAAACAATACAGTGGCTGCAGGTACCCCCACCCTTATAAACAATACAGTGGCTGCAGGTACCCCCACCCTTATAAACAATACAGTGGCTGCAGGTACCCCCACCCTTATAAACAATACAGTGGCTGCAGGTACCCCCACCCTTATAAACAATACAGTGACAGAACCACCGAAACCAACGATCGGTTTCATATTTTCGGTCGTTATGCCACTGTATTGTTTATAAGGATGGGGGTACCTGCAGTCACTGTATTTTTTATAAGGGTGGGGACACCTGCAGCCACTGCATTGTTTATAAGGGTGGGGGTACCTGCAGCCACTGTATTGTTTATAAGGGTGGGGGTACCTGCAGTCAGTGTATTGTTTATAAGGGTGGGGGTACCTGCAGTCACTGTATTGTTTATAAGGGTGGGGGTACCTGCAGTCAGTGTATTGTTTATAAGGGTGGGGGTACCTACAGTCAGTGTATTTTTTATAAGGGTGGGGACACCTGCAGCCACTGCATTGTTTATAAGGGTGGGGGTACCTGCAGTCAGTGTATTGTTTATAAGGGTGGGGGTACCTACAGTCACTGTATTTTTTATAAGGGTGGGGGTACCTGCAGCCACTGCATTGTTTATAAGGGTGGGGACACCTGCAGCCACTGTATTGTTTATAAGGGTGGGGGTACCTGCAGCCACTGTATTGTTTATAAGGGTGGGGGTACCTGCAGTCAGTGTATTGTTTATAAGGGTGGGGGTACCTACAGTCAGTTGAGACTGAAGAGGTCACGTATGCCCCTTTTCCACTGCATGGTACCGGCTCGACTCAACTCAACTCTACTCGCTTCTTTTGGTTTTCCACTGGGCAGAAGTTCGGGATAGTACCTGGTACCAGGTACTTGTTTTATTGGTACCGCCTCCGTCCAGGTTCCAAGTGAGCTGAGCCGATACTAAAAGGTGACATGAAAATACCACTATAAATAAATAAATTAAATAAAATATATAAAATATAAATAAATTTAATAAATATATTTACATTTATTTAAACAAAAACAATCTTATAAAAGAAATTAATAAAAAAATGTACACCTAAATATCAAATGAAAATAAATTAATAAAATATAAACAAAAATATACATAACATGTATTTATATTTAGTCAAGCTAATGCACTGGAATGTGAAGTTATTTGAATGGAAGACATTTACCCCACCCTTCCGAGCCGTCCCGGTAGCTGCTCCACCCCCCTCTGCTGATCCGGGGAGGGCTGCAGACTACCACATGCCTCCTCCCATACATGTGGAGTCGCCAGCCACTTCTTTTCACCTGACAGTGAGGAGTTTCACCAGGGGGACGTAGCGCGTGGGAGGATCACGCTATTCCCCCCAGTCCCCCCTCCCCCCCAAACAGGCACCCTGAATGACCAGAGGAGGCGCTAGTGCAGCAACTAGGACACATACCCACATGCTCGGCGCCCTGCCTCTTTATGACACCACCTATACCGCAGACACGGGACCTTCAGGTGCAGGGAGGTTAACCTCAGGGGTCGATTTATACCTCCTGCTATAGCTTCTATACCACACACACACACACACACACACACACACACACACACACACAGCTTTAGAGTGCAGGAGGTGAAACTTTATTCAGAGTTTATGTCAATCTGTGCTGTTATTGTGAAAGTTGTGCTGATCTGTGTGTGTTAATCTGTGTGTGTATCTTTTGGTTTCTAAAGTGTGGTGTTTATGTGCCGTATCTATGCGAGAGATTTTTATCCACAAGGCTGATAAACGTACGGCCGAGTCACCTGACCTGCATGTCTTTGGACTGTGGGAGGAAACCCACGCAGACACGGGGAGAACATGCAAACTCCACACACAGGACGACCCGGGACGACCCCCGAGGTTGCACTACCCCAGGACTCGAACCCAGGACCTTCTTGCTGTGAGGCGACCACGCTAACCACTGCTGCCACCGTGCCGCCTGACTGCGGTCAGGTGACTCGGCCATACTGAATGGTCCCTCGGTGTGAATGTATCGGCCCTGTGTGGTGGCCTGGCGGCCTGTCCAGGGCCTCTCCCCACCTGCCGCCCAGTGACTGCGGGGATAGTAGGCTCCGGCATCCTCACGACCCTGAGAGCAGGATAAGCGGTTCGGATGATGGATGGACGGATGATAAACGTCGGTGTCGGTGGGTAGCATGGTGGAACAGTGGTTAGCGCCGTCGCCTCACAGCAAGAAGGTCCTGGGTTCGAACCCCGGGGTTAACCCAACCTTTGGGGGTCGTCCTCCGTGTGGAGTTTGCACGTTCTCCCCGTGTCTGTGGTGGGTTTCCCCCACCATCAAAAAGACATGCATGTTAGGGTTAATACTCCTGCCTGTGCCCCTGAGCAAGGCATGGCAAGATGAACTGGAGTTGGTCCCCCGGGCGCTGCACGTCGGCTGCCCACTGCTCCTAGCTTCACAGCTAGGATGGGTTAAATGCAGAGGAAGACCTGTGCCACGGGGATCAATAAATGTAGTAAAACAAAACTGTCTTGTCTGTAAAATACGGGTTTCACACCTTTTTCCCAGAAATCATTTTCCACGACCTTCCGGGGATATTTTCCAAGACTTGTGCTTGGATATCTATCCGTCTACCTACCCACCTATTTCTCTGTCTATTGCCATCTACGTAGCCAGCCCTCTGTCTCGCTACCTACCTATCTGTCAATCAATCAATCAAGTTGCATTTTATATAGCGCTTTTCTAGCTGCAACAGCCACTCAAAAGCACTTTACAGTTCTCACACACACACACACACACACACACACACCCCGATGGCATGTCAACTATGCAAGGTAACAACTGCTCAAGTATTAAAGGTACAATTCCGTTTTTTCCTCTATTTAAGACTCCCCCAGTTCAGCTTCTGTCAGCCCATATTTTTCCCCCTGATCCTCATGACGTCATCAGACACTTATTTACATACAGCCAGTCAGGTCAGATCCTCAAAATACGAAACCCCGCCCACTTTTGCTTATACTTGTCCATCAAAGTTCAGCTCGTGAATATTAATGAAGACAAAACCACTCCCACATTTATAGATCTCTCTATCTCTCTATCTATTGATCTCTCTATCTATTGATCTATCCATCTATCTATGGAGCAAATGAGTGGGCAGCCCACATTTAAGTGAAGCCCTGAGTGAACCAGAACCTGCTTAGACTGCATTCAGACCAGGAAACAATGACGGTTCACGTCTACATTATATTTCCATTCCTCTCATTAGGTGGACGTGCTTTTCCTGAGCGACCCACAATGAGAGCGATCGCATTACAAGCCCCAATTAGATTAGACCGGATCAAACTTTAATGACCCCCCTCGGGAAAAAATGAATTACAAGTAACCAGCAGCGAGGGAGTCAAAGGTCACACAACCGAAGTGCCCCTGAGAAAAGGTGCAACAAAACGACTACATTCCTAAAATGGTGACGATATAAAACGCAGGGAGATGATTTCTTTTTTTTTTGTTTATTGTAAAAAAAATGAAATAAAAATCAGTGCAGCGAAGGGATTAGACGAGAGGAATGTGACTCTAGAGGAGAACTTGGGATGATGTGGTGAACAATTTTCAGCTAGGTGAAAATGATGTGCAAAATATCACCCAACACAAACCAATGACATTAATCAACACCTGCTCGTCATGCTCGTCTCTCTCAAGACTATAAATCCGTTTTAAGACAGCCGTGACAGCAGCCTGACATTAACGCTCTGTTACCTCCAAGGTCTGGAGACAGGATGTTAACCCATTTGTTCAGGGCTGAGGCGAGATCTCAGATCCTGACATGGTGTTAACTGAGGAGCCATGAAAACAAACCCTGATCCGAGCAGGCTGGGTAATACACTTTTTCATCTACTGCCCATCTTGGCTGAGAAGAGTCCAAAATCAACCAGCTGCCATTTTTCAGAATTTTAAAGCTACATTCTTGAATATTCTGGTTTAATTTTGAACTGTGTAGCCTCTTTTCCATGGTAGGGCCAAGCAGTTACCAGGGCCACGTTGTGCGGTTGTGCGTTGCCCTGGACTCGTGGCCTTCTCCTGGATCCCCACCTTGTCGTGGCGGAGAAGTTTGCGTGTACCAATGATCCCAGGAGCTATGCCGTCCGCAGCTTGGCTCCTGGTAGGGTCACCAAAGGAGGATAGGTCAAGGGGGAGGTTCCAGACAAACGCGATCCAACAAAGACCTCAACGGCAGAACTGGCGGCAGACAATGCCAGTGAAGGAGGATGAAGGCTGCAACACAGGGTGGTCCCCAATCGCCTTGGTTCTTCAAGCCACTGGACTCTGGCCAACCCACTGCCAAGGACCGTGTGGTGGCTGCAGGCGCATCAGGCACTCCACGTAAAGAGCCATCATGCGCAGGCATCCTCCCGCAAGGATACCCACAAGGACCTAGGAGGACAGTCATACTCGACCCCAAGTGACCGCTGATGATGATGATGATGGACTCGTGGGAACGGTTACCGTTTCTTTTTCCATCTGCCGGGCTTTTCAAACCAGCGCTAGGAATCCAAAGGAGTTGAATCAAGGGCAACTGGACTTGGTATATATCCGTGAAGACGTTTCACCTCTCATCCAAGAGGCTTCCTCAGTTTGTGCCTTTCTGACTAGACTAGCTTGGTCAAGTCAGAAAGGCACGAACTGAGGAAGCCTCTTGGATGAGAGGTGAAACGTCTTCACGGATATATACCAAGTCCAGTTGCACTTGATTCAACTCCTTTGGATAACCATGACCTGGATGAATGAGAACATTCACAGACCAGCACTAGGAAGTACCTCAGAAAAACTACAGGGAGGACTTAGTTGTTTGGCTATCAGTTGGAACAGTTTCTCACTTATCTTTGCTCCCTTGAATGGATCATGAGTGGTTTTATTGGACCAGATGTCAATTAGTGCAAATGTACATACCCTCCACTGACACCACGACACCGCCTTCGGCATTTTTATTCCCTTTTCTACCAACCTAGCTGACTTGGAAGGGGATGTGAAGAGACTAGACGGGGAGTCAAAAGACTGACATAAATGTGAAACCAATCAATGAATACCTCCATCACTAAGCCATCCCACCCGAACGGTTCTGCTGGTTCTAACCGCGCTGAGACAAATCGAGCTGGGCAAGTATGGTAAGCATTCCATGCCAAACCGTGTCCAGGTGGGAATGCCATCGGAACTCTTCCTCTCCATGCTCAGAACTGTTCGGCCCTACTCTTGAAGAGAGGCTTGAATGAGAGTCAGCAGTGCTGTTGTATCAGAAACAACAACCCCCCCCCCGAGTTTTACTTGATGTAGTACCACGTGTTGGTAAAGGTCTTCCACCAGCTTGTTCTGTCATATCTGCTGGTTAGACACAACTTCACTTCATCAAACTCAACCCGACCTGCCTTCTTCCTCCTCACCTGGCTGCTATAATGAAGATGGAAAACACTATGCACCCTATCATTTTTCCTGGCCTACCAGACACCAACCATTTACATCAAATACTGCTGACGTCTGCAGGATTTGGATATTTGTGGATCAGCTACTGTCTCAAAGTTGAAGAAGTTGAAATCTGTACCTTTTCTCCTTTAACACGCGGTTATTTTGTCCACGTCGATAATAGATTCACCCGACTATATCATAACCCTGTTCTACTGGAACACTGACCGTCTGTCCAACAAAACCACCACGTCATCATCATGTTTTAAATAGATGAAATAACCACTTAATAATGGAGAAAGGTCACAGATTTCAGCTTTAAATGGATTCTTTATTCAGTCGAAAGTGTGATTCTAATCAGAGTTTAATCTAAACAAGGCTTTTCTAAAGGTTGTTTTTTTTGTTTGGGGGAAAAGAATAAAAAATACATTGCCCTCAAGTTGGATTTGGTTTATACCAGTGGCAGCTGGTGCTAAAAGATTTTTTTTTGGGGAGGGAGGGTGTCGCAATTTAGCTTGGCGCAGCACACCTGACAGCTGCTTTAATGTCCACACAGCCAGAGTTATTAAGAAGGACAATTTGGCCTATAGATTTTCCAGGGTTCGTAGACGGTGGATGATTGACAGTCGAGACGAGGCGTCGTGGTGGGCGTGAACATGACTGACAGCCATGAGAATTGTCCAATCACATTAGATCAAAAAACATCAAAACAATACCAATTCGCTGCCAATAAAAGTGGGCGTGTCTGGGGCAGCACAGAACTGCGCCCCCTGGAAAATCTGAAGAAACCAATCAGACAGCAGCCTCAGGTCACCTGCTCGCCACAGGTTTGAGGGCTTACATAAGGTATGGCTTGGCTGGCGCCCCTCACCCAGGAAGTATATGTATTCAGACAGAAACCAACCAAACACCATCTGAACCAGTATTTAATGGCTGCTCACAGACTGAACACACTTTTATTTCATCATTATTTGCATCCTACAACTAAATTATATTTAACATGTTTAAGTAGATTCTCATCTCTGGAAGGGGGCGGCGCCCCAGCGCCCTGTACTGGCCAGCCGCCACTGGCTTATACATTCACCTTTCACCATTGCTCTTTCTTTTGGCCATGTGTTTCCTGCTAACCCTGCATTTGCATGCAGTTTGCATCGGAGCTGCTCTGCCGTCATCGCTCCTACGGGCTGTCAGGAGCTGGAGGAGACCGACATGATGGTCGATGCTGACTGGTTGACCACTGTGTCAATTATTATTTTGAAAACAGTTGATAAAGGTTTGGGGGAGGGGTCAGAAGGAGGATAAGTGGTTGAGGGGGGGGTAACATTGATTCTACTCAGGTTCAGCAGCCAGACCCCTGTGGTTCTGTGATGGGTTTGGAGTGGACCGTGACTCAACGCCGGTTCAGCCGTGCGTGGCCACATGATGTCTCCATTGGCTGGCTGAGAGACTGCAGTAGTAAACTCCTAGAGGTGTGCTTTCCCCTGTCAGTGGAGACACACACACACACACACACACTAAGGCAACACCAGCGGGGGCTGACGCCTACCAGAATTCACCGGACACGTTTTTTTTTGCTCCACCGACAAGCCCCCTGCAGGAGAACAGGTCCGTCTGACGCCGGTAGAGAAAACAAACCCAGAGGCCTCGTTTATGAAACGTTCAGTTTTAAAATGTATTATGCAGATTTGTTCTCACACACTAATGGAATTTTCTTTTAGCCCTCAAATTTGTCTTACAGACGGCAGCAAAGCCCAGTGGTGATTTATTACTCCATCCCCTGACATCCACTGTCTATCTCGTACAGCTAGCCATCGCCCAGGCCAGCAAAGACGTTAACGTTAGCCAACTGGCGTCTAAACTCAGGGGTCACCCGGGCGCCACGTCTTCTCTATGAGACAGACATGAAGGCTAAAATACGCCACGGATGTGTAAGAACACACTTTTTTTCCTCCCCAATCGTACTTGGCCAACCACCCCCACTCTTCCGAGCCGTCCCGGTCTCTGCTCCACCCCCTCTGCAGACTACCACATGCCTCCTCCCATACATGCGGAGTCCCCAGCCGCTTCTTTTCACCTGACAGTGAGGAGTTTCACCAGGGGGACGCAGCGCATGGGAGGATCACACAATTCTCCCCTAACCCCCCCCCCCGAACAGGCACCCCGGCCGACCACAGGAGGCGCTAGTGCAGCGATCAGGACACATACCCACATCTGGCTTCCCATCCGCAGACACGGCCAATTGTGTCTGTAACGACGCCCGACCAAGACGGAGGCAACACGGCGATTCGAACCGGGATCCCCGAGTTGGTAGGCAACAGAATAGACCACTACGCTACCCAGAACACATTTGTGAACATAAACAAGGCTCCAGAAACAGGGTCGATTCTCTCAATCTGATACATAAATATGATCATAATATAAACAGCCATGTATTCAAGGGCTGCAGGGTGGGGAAACAATTAAGAGGAATGACCCCTCGTCAAGTGACAGCTGCCATCCGCTGCTGAGGGGCACTTGAGCAAGACACTGAACCCCCACTAGCTCTGAGGAAGAGGTTCTTGGCCAATCACTGACCTCTGACATTTTGACTTTACAGTAGAAGATCTAAAGAGTGGAGGATTTTCCTTCACTAAAGCATCACTTGAGGAAAATCAGCAGTTTCGCCTCGCTTGACATAACTGTACTACACAGGGCCGCAACTGGCGATTATTTTCTTTATCCGTGAATCTACTGATTATTGTTTTTGATTAACTGATTAATCGTTTAGTCTATCAAATGTCCAAAATATTGACAGATGCCCACAAAGAGTTCCCAGAGTGGGAAGTGGTGTCTACAACTGTTTACCGAGTCCAGCAGCCAGAAAAACCCTAAAATATTCATTTTACTACATGAAAGGCAACTCTCACCACTTGTGAAGCTGCAACCAGCAAATGTTCTGCATTTTGACCTGAACCATCCATCCATTATCCAACCGCTTCACAGTTGGGGTCGCGGGGGTGCTGGAGCCTATCCCAGCAGTCATTGGGCGGCAGGTGGGGAGACACCCTAGACAGGCCACCAGGCCATCACAGAGCCCACACACACACATTCACATCTAGGGGCAATATAGTACGGCCGATTCACCTGACCTACATGTCTTTGGGCTGTGGGAGGAAACCCACACAGACACGGGGAGAACATGCAAACTTCACACAGAGGACGACCCGGGACGACCCCCAAGGTTGGACTACCCCGGGGCTCGAACCCAGGACCTTCTTGCGGTGAGGCGACTGCACTAACCACTGGCCGGATTAACGCACCAGGGGGCCCCGGGACACGCATGCCCCCCCCGCCCCGTCAGATAGGCTACGCCAGGGGTGGACAATCTTATCCAGAAAGTGCCGGTGTGGGTGCAGGTTTTCGTTCCAACCAAGCAGTTACACACCTGATCCCACCAATCAACCAGCAGAGTCTTTGCTGAGGAACTTGATTAGGAGACACAGGTGTGTAACTGCTTGGTTGGAACAAAAACCTGCACCCACACCAGCACTTTCTGGATAAGATTGCCCACCCCTGGGCTACGCAAACAATATTAAACATTCTTAAATGTGAAAATAATGTAAATACCCAACATGGTAGTCGACACTACGCCAATCTGCATGGGATTCGGACGGCGACTACAAAGTACAACACAATTGTGGTCCGGGGCCCCGGCGCTCTCGCCCGGCACGCCCGGTCCGTAATCCAGCCTTGGCGGCACCGTGCCAACCCATTCTGACTCGATACATTTCTAAAATGATTAATCCATCACCAAAATGATAATCAATGAATGTCGTGTCCACATACTATTGAGTAAATCAACTCAGTTCCACCCCGGTACCACAAACTGCTCGGTTGTTTCACTCCATCACAACGTGTCTAGCGTCAGGCTGGACTGTCACACTACCCTAAGGCAATCAGCACAAATGATGCAAGTGCATATGGCCTTGCAAAACTTACGTCACCATGGTAACCACAAACAGTATTTTTCCCAGGACGGTGCCCATTACTTCATATTAATTAAGTACTATACATCCTGGCATTTCTACCCTGCTGAACAAAAACATCCAAAACCATCACAGCCTTCTCTGATGGTTTTCATGATCATTTCAGAATTGCAAGGGTTTTTGCACATACATGGACTTTGACTCTGGTTCTGTGGCATTCTCAGTGTACTCTCTCAGTGTACTCATGTTCCTCATCTCCCCCAATGGCTCTACTCACTTCCTGCCTACCAATAAATCCTTCCAGCTTGACAAGTAGCCCCGTGGTGCCGTCTACCCTTAGGATTTGCTTTCAGTTCAGCCGACACTTTAAGTTTATGTCAGCCTCTATTGTGACGCCTTTAGTGAAGATTCACCTATTTCGCCCATCTCTCGCTGATGTCACATGCTGGGGCGGTGGAGGCATTAAGCTTTTCTGAGACCTCTACAAAGACGGTATTTTTCTCTAACTTCTCAGAGCCACCCTCAGATTTTATTTGCGTGCATCCAACCTGTGTCATTACCTTCAAGTTACAGTGCCGCCTCTCTTTTTCCATGCTACCCTTCCTGCCCAGATAACCAGCCATGGGATGACCTTCTGACACTAAAATCCCATCAGAAATCGCTCGTGTGAATACAAAGTAAAAAGGAGAAAAAGAGAAAAGAAGAAAAAGATGAAGACGAAGAAGAATTTCATTGCCACTATACTTACATCAATACAATTAAATTCCTTCTCTGCATGTAACCCGTCCTCTAAACACACATTAGAAACAGCGGGCATGTGTACATGAGGAGCAGTGGGCCGCCACAGTGCGGCGTCCAGGGACCAACCCCAGTTCTTTGTCATTGCTTTGGTCAGGGGCGCAGGCAGGAGTATACCGCTTAAAATGCATGTCTTTCATGGTGGGAGGAAACCAGAGCACCCGGAGGAAACCCACACAGACACGGGGAGAACATGCACACTCCACACAGTAAGGACCTGGGATGCCCTGGGGTTCAAACCCAGGACCTTCTTGCTGTGCGGCAACAATGTTAACCACTGGGCCACCGTGCCGCCCATATATCCAAGATATTGATGGTCATTCTATTGCCAAAACTAGAACTGCTTGGGAGCAGGAGCTGGGGTAGATTTTACAGATCAGTGGTGGGATGAAGCTGGGGGCAGAATATGTTCAAGCACACCGTGTGCCAGGCTAGAACTTATACCATCAAGGTACGGCACAGAGTTCATTTTATCTGAAATCTATCCAAATACTGCAGAACAATGTGACAGATGTCGCGCTTCCTCTTGTAATAATGATGGACTACATTTATATAGCACTTTATCTTGATACCCAAAGCACTTCACAGTGAAGGGAACTCGCCTCAACCACCACCAATGTGGAGCACCACCTGGGTGATGCACGGCAGCCATTTTGCGCCAGAGTGCTCACCACACATCAGGTTGAGGCGGAGAGGGAGGAATCGTTGAGCTTATTACACAAGGGGATGATTAGGTGGCCAGATGGAGAGACCCAGGTTGGGAATTTTTTCCAGGTCACCGGGGGGACTCCATACTCTTTGCGATAAGTGCCATGGGAACTTCAATGACCGCAGTGAGTCAGGACCTCGGTTTAATGTCTCATCCGGAGGACGGCATCTCCTACAGCACAGTGTCCCTGTCACTGCACTGGGGCATTTGGATTTTTTTTTTATTAGGACCAGAGGGAAAACCGCGCCTACTGGCCCACCAACACCACTTCCAGCAGCAACTTCAGTTTTCCCGGGAGGTCTCCCATTCAAGTACTAGCCAAGCCCACACCTGCTTAGCTTCTGTCAGAACCAGGGTACATGTTGGTATGGCTGCTGGCCATACCTGAGTCACATATGTTTTTCTTTTGTCCTAGACTACATAAATTCTGGAAGGATTATACTGATCTTGACATTCTGGGAATTGATATGAAGATGGGCCCCTCTATAGCAATATTTGAGGTCTCAGTTGACTCGTCGCAAATTAATTTTCATAGTCAGACATATTAGCCTTTATCCCTCTTTTGGCAAGATGCCGCATTTCACTTCCCATGGAAATCTCCTAAGGCTCTATCTATTTCTCTGTGGCTTAGAGATGTTATGTATACCATTTTTTGGGCTCCGGAGCGTCGGCCGTAATCAACAGCAACTGTTCGGTACTTCGGCTGGGGGGGGGGGAGGGTATGATGAGGAACAAGTTTTGACTCTGATCCAACATGAGGGTAAATGTCGACGATAATATACTGCTATTAGCAGTACAGCTGAACTGGTGACAGAGCTACTGAAGTTATTAGATTAATGTACTCGAAAATGATTGTGAGGAATTTATGGTCTTTTTTGTGCTATTTAGTCATGAAACATGCGATTTTGTTTCATATTTCAAAATGTAGCTTTGTAGCTCTTAATGTAGAAGTATAGAGAAGGCCAGAAGGAGTTACATTGTGTCTTTGTAGATTTAGAGAAAGCATATGACAGGGTGCTGAGAGAGGAGGTGTGGTATTGTATGAGGAAGTCGGGCGTTGCAGAGAAGTATGGAGGAGTGGTGCAGGATGTGCAGGAGGGAAGTGTGACAGTGGTGAGGTGTGCGGTTGGAATGACAGATGGGTTCAAGGTGGAGGTGGGAGTACATCAAGGATCGGCTCTGAGCCCTTTCTTGTTTGCAATGGTGGTGGACAGGTTGACGGACGAGATCAGACAGGAGTCTCCATGGACGATGATGTTTGCGGATGACATTGTGGTCTGTAGTGAGAGTAGGGAGCAGGTTGAGGAGAGCCTGGAGAGGTGGAGGTATGCACTGGAGAGAAGAGGAATGAAAGTCAGTAGGAGCAAGACGGAATACCTATGTGTGAATGAGAGGGAGGACAATGGAATGGTGAGGATGCAAGAAGGTGATGAAGGTGGATGAGTTTAAATACTTGGGGTCAACTGTTCAAAGTAACAGGAGTACATAAGAGGGGTGAAGAAGAGAGTGCAGGCAGGGTGGAGTGGGTGGAGAAGAGTGTCAGGAGTGATTTGTGACAGAAGGGTACCAGCAAGAGTTAAAAGGAAGGTTTAGAAGATGGTTGTGAGACCAGCTATGTTGTATGGTTTGGAGACAGTGGCACTGATGAAAAGACAGGAGGTGGAGCTGGAGGTGGCAGAGTTGAAGATGATAAGATTTTCACTGGGAGTGATGAAGAAGGACAGGATTAGGAACGAGTATATTAGAGGGACAGCTCAGGTTGGACGGTTTGGAGACAAAGCAAGAAAGACAAGTTTGAGATGGTTTGGACATGTGTGGAGGAGAGATGCTGGGTATATTGGGAGAAGGATGCTGAATATGGAGCTGCCAGGGAAGAGGAGAAGAGGAAGGCCAAAGAGGAGGTTTATGGATGTGGTGAGAGGACATGCAGGTGGCTGGTGTGACAGAGGAAGATGCAGAGGACAGGAAGAAATGGAAACGGATGATCTACTGTGGCGCCCCCTAACGGGAGCAGCCAGAAATACTAGTAGTAGTCTTGATGCATGCTCCATAATCCAGCTAAGAAAATTAAAGAAGGTTGAATCAGTTCATCTAGACACAACGTTTATTGACAGATATGTTTCATCACTCATGTAAGTGACCTCTTCAGTCTAAACTGACTGCAGGTGTCCCACCCTTATAAACGATACAGCTGCATAACGACCGAAACCAACAACCAGTTTCATATGAGTTTCAACGGTCATGTGTACTATTGACAGAAGATTTGGGAATGGTTGCAATCAGCGGATTGTAAGATGGCAACAGATGTGCTCCCAATGGGGAGTCAAAGAGGCCATCTATGTGAAGAGGGAACGACCAACCCTGAACCGAGAGGGGTCCAAGAGTACATCTGTCATCATCTTACAATGCTGTTGTGATTGCAACCATTCCTCAGTCCTTTGTGAATAGTCCACATGGCCACTCTAACACCACTTAATGGTCATGCCCATATTTGCATATGAAACTGGTCGTTGGTTTCGGTCATTAAGCAACTATTGTTTGTAAGGGTGGGGAACCTGCTGTCAGTTGAGACTGAAAAGGGTCACTTATGCCTCTTTTCCACTGCATGGTACCGGCTCGACTCAACTCTACTCTTCGTGTTTTCCATTGGGCAGAAGTTAGGGGTAGTACCTGGTACTTTTTTTGGTACCACCCCCGTCGAGGTTCCAAGTGAGCTGAGCCGATATTAAAAAGTGACACGAAAATACCACTATAAATAAATATATAAAATAATAAATAAAGTAAATAAAATATAAATAAATGTATATTTATTTAAATATAAATAAAATCTTTAAAAAAAACTAGTCGACACGCCCACAAATGACCCGCGGGGCTTGGCCGTGAGGGGAGACTATCTGCAGAGGAAAATAGAGTCCAGTCGGGTCGAGCCGGTACCACGCAGTGCAAAAGGGGCATTAGATGAGTGATGAAATGTATCCGTCAATAAACATTGTGTCCAGCTGAACTGATTCAACCTTCTTTGATGTAGCCGTGTAGACTTCCTGTGACATCACCATAATACATAATACACAATACATAATACATATTACACAATACACAATACATTACACAATACACAATACACAACCATCAGTTGTTTACACGATTACTTGTTTGTGCCAGGAAAAAAAAGAAGAGAAAATAAATCAATTTAAATTAATAATAAATAAAAAAAACAAGCTGAAACCTTCAAATGTTATGATAGCATAATGTGTAGACACACACACACACACACACACACACACACACACACACTGCTGCTGTTAGATGGTAGACGTGGTAAGCGTGCTGCTTACTGGATGTTGTTCAGTCCCACAGCACAAATCCATTAATGCATTAATGAGGTATAATCCTCAGCTGGAAAAAAATAAAAATAAAAAACCCTTTTAAAGTGGAAGCTGCTGTTTCATAACCCGGGGGTGGGGGTGGGTTCACAAACGCACTTCAGGGACCGACAGATGTTCAGATGTTGGACTCACACACAGCTTCCTCTGGGGAACTCGTCTCCACACAGACGAGCACGCAAACAGTCCTATAGAACGCAGACTCTGGGAGTCCACGGAGAGGCCCTGTGAGACGGACCGGTGATGGACCGGCGATGGACCGGCGGCTCCCAGCTAAATGGTTGACATGGAATATCTGGCAGTAGGAAGGTGGTCTGTTAGCCTGCTGACTGACCATCATCATTCTGTCTTTAAACAGTCTCTATTGTCCACACTATAAATATGTTTCACCTAAAGACGTTTGACTTGGGCATCTGGGTAGTGTAGCGGTCTATTCCGTTGCCTACCAACACGGGGATCGCCGGTTCGAATCCCCGTGTTACCTCTGGCTTAGTGAGGCGTCCCTACAGACACAATTGGCCGTGTCTGTTGGTGGGAAGCCGGATATGGGTCCGTGTCCTGGTTGCTGCACTAGCGCCTCCTCTGGTCGGTTGGGGCGCCTGGTCGGGGGGGTCGGGACTGGAGGGAATAGCGTGATCCTCCCACACGCTACGTCCCCCTGGTGAAACTCCTCACTGTCGGGTGAAAAAGAAGCAGCTGGTGACTCCACATGTATGGGAGGAGGCATGTGGTAGTCTGCAGCCCTCCCCGGATCGCCGGGGGGGGGGGGGGGCAGCGCCCAGGACGGCTCGGAGGAGTGGGGTAATTGACCAAGTGCAATTGGGAGAGAAAAAAAAAGGGGGTGGGGTCAAATAAATAAATAATTTTCAGTTTGGGGAATGGATTGTAGTAAAAGCAAAAGAAAGCCGCGCCCTCTAGTGGGACATCAGCTGCCAGGTGTAGGCGGCGGCCCCCCGGCACATCGTCTGCTACCCTGCTGGAATCTGCTGCGTCCACACCGCCTGCACTCACTCCCAGCTCTCTGAAGAAATAATCTGTGAAACACTAAATAAATGTACAATGAAAATTATTCACCGAAAAAGTGACTTCACAATGTCTTTCAGGGTCAGAGGTCTTGGACTTGAAATATCAAATCCTGACGTCTGTGAATGTTCTCATTCATCCAGGTCATGGTTATCCAAAGGAGTTGAATCAAGTGCAACTGGACTTGGTATATATCCGTGAAGACGTCTCGCCTCTCATCCAAGAGGCTTCCTCAGTTCGTGCCTTTCTGACTAGACCAAGCTAGTCTGACTGGCTGCTGATGAAACTCAGATATTTACCCTCTTTGGAGTCGTTATCAGAGCTATTGATGTCCATGGCTCTTTGTGTCCCGATGTTAAGCAGCGACGGTCATTGGGGGTGTTAGTTTCGACTTCGTTAGTGCTCCATTCAGTGGTGATGAGAGTGGTTGGAGCCGTTAGTGACCGACTGTTGTTCTCGGAGGCTAAGCTTCTCGAGTCTCCTGGGTAGAGATGAAAGGACGGCATTGTAAGTGGGAGATAGGTGGTGTCGCAGACCTCCTCTTCTATTGAGGGATGGTTTTTCCAGTTTCACACAGATGGCTTCCTTCACCCCTCTTTCAAACCATCTATCTTCCCAGTCCAAAATGTGTACGCTGCTGTCCTCGAACGAGTGTGTCTTCTCCTTTAGGTGTAGATAGACTGATCAAATCCTGATGACTCAGTGTGGCACACTTGCATAAGCATGCTTTGGAAGACAGTCGGGGAGTAGCGCTTGTAAACTGCATGTTTAAATTGGCTAAACCATGCAAATCCAAAAAAAACCCCACAAAGACACAGGGAGAACATGCAAACTCCACACAGAGGATGACCCGGGACGACCCCCAAGGTTGGACTACCCGGGGAATCGAACCCAGTGCTCCGGTTTCCTCCCACATTCCAAAGACATGTAGGTCAGATGAACCGGCCGTACTAAATTGTCCCTAGGTGGGAATGTGTGTGTGTGTGTGGGGGGGTGGGGGGGGGGCTGTGTTGGTCTGGCCCCACCTGCTGCCCAATGACTGCTGGGATAGGCTCCAGCATCCCTGCGACCCTGAGAGCAGGATAAGCGGTTCGGATGATGGATGGATGGACTGTCAGTTTAGTGCGTTTGCAAAACACACCAGTCCTGCAGCATCATTACAGAGGAAAGCCCAGCGATGTAGGAATCCATTTAATAAAGGGATACCACGCTAAATTACCACGCTACCTGCACCAAAACACACTATCTGCACACACACACACACACACACACACACACACACACACACACAAAATCAGTCCCATTCAGGATTAATAGCCAAGCAACTGGTATGATGGTAATATTTGTGGAGTTTGGGGGAATAAATTAGCGTCCCCCAGAGTAAAGCCACTGCCAAAACCTGGTGAACACGCCAACTTCACCCAGAAGACACCTTCCTGCTGCGACGTACCAACACCGACTGTACTGTAGAAACCCAGATAGAGCGGACGATTAACCACAACCCCTCAGTCTGGATGTGGGGCTCTTTTAAAGGAGAATAAGGTGAGGGTGGTGGGGGGGGGGCATGGTGAAGCTCACACAAATGTGGGTTTGTTCTTCCATTCAGCTTTGACCAGTGAAGAAAAAAGAAAAAAAAAACACCATGGAAGGCTAGATCACTGCCTTTATTGTGACTTACTGACATGTGACGAAGGTGGTAATCTTACAAGGGATCGCTGGTTCGAATCCCCATGTTACCTCCGGCTCGGTCGGGCGTCCCTACAGACACGAATGGCCGTGTCTGCGGGTGGGAAGCCAGATGTGGGTATGTGTCCCAGTCACTGCACTAGCGCCTCCTCTGGTCGGTCGGGGCGTCTGTTCAGGAGGGAGGAGGGACTGGGGGGAGTAGCGTGATCCTCCCACGCGCTACGTCCCCCTGGTGAAACTCCTCACTCTCAGGTGAAAAGAAGCGGCTGGCGACTCCACATGTATCGGAGGAGGAGGCATGTGGTAGTCCACAACCCTCCCCGGATCGGCAGAGGGGGTGGAGCAGCGACCGGGACAGCTCGGAAACTAGGGTAATTGGCCAAGAACAATTGGGGAGAAACCCCCCCACCATCACCACCACCCAAAAAAAAAAAAAATACAACAACTCCATTTTTGAAATAATTCACCCACAAACAACACTGTGAAGGTTTTATGCCCCCCTATGTGTCCTGCTCAGTGGTCTGAACCGCTGCATGTAAACCAAGTGGGAATTTGGGAAACGACGTTAGCGGTTTATTTCATCCTGATACCTCTGTTGGCTGTTGGACTACGTTTCCCCAAACCTCGTTTTCTGGCACCTACTTGCGGTGTCACCTCCCGACTAGATCCTCGCTTGTGTTGTATCACGCCCAAGGTAATGGCCTCACGCGCCCCCGCGGGCACGGGTGCCATAGGTTACCCTACCCTGGTCCGGTGGCCGGGGTGACTGGTGACTGCTGGGACCATAGCCTAGCCCTGTGACAGGATGCCTTGCAAGTGATTTTGCTCACACAAAGATAAAGTCTACCCAGCAACATAATAAAAGGAGTAAAAACATAACCAGACGGTTTACCGCCTCAAGTGAGTTAACGTAACCCCAGCCAGATCCATATCTAAGCTAGCTTGCTAGCTAATGTTACATTGACCATACCCGTAAAACTTCAAAAAATAGCCCAAGCGTGTATTTGTTTGAACAGCGTAGCACACCCGGCCTTTATTAGAGACAGGCTAATAGAGATATATTGATAGAGATATAATACAGATATATTGTCGTCACATTCATTTAAAAATTCTGAGAGTCATTCCGGGTTCTGATGAGTGTCTTAAGTGGATGTGGAGGAGCGACATTTTACAAGCTAACGATCGTCTTGCTAATGTAAACGTTTACTTAGCTATTTTAATGTGTGCCAGCTCACATTAGCTAGCTACTTATGCTAACGTTATAGCCTCCAGTAGCCCACTTTAACACCCATTGCTCATTACTGCTTATATTAGCGTTATATTAGCGTTCCCTCCATCCATTATCTCAACCGCTTATCCTGCTCTCAGGGTCGCGGGGATACTGGAGCCTATCCCAGCAGTCATTGGGCGGCAGGTGGGGAGACACCGTGGACAGGCAGCCAGGCCATCAGACAGGGCCGACACACACACATTCATACCTAGGAGCAATGTAGTACGGCCGAGTCACATGACCTACATGTCTTTGGACTGTGGGAGGAAACCGGAGCCCCCGGAGGAAACCCACGCAGACACGGGGAGAACATGCAAACGCCACACAGTAGACGACCTGGGACGACCCCCAAGGTTGGACTACCCCGGGGCCCGAACCCAGGACCCTCTTGCTGTGAGGCGACTGCGCTAATCACTGCGGCACCGTGTATATCAATTCCTTCCATAAGTAAGCCGCGTCCTGTGTGTGTGTGTTTGTGTGTGTGTGTGTGTGTGAGCCAGGTCAGGGTTTAATAAAACGTGATTGAGAAAAGAAAGAAGATGGACATCGGGAGATTTTTTCTGTCGGATCAAAATGCTACTGTGTAAGTAGTAAGACCCCTGTAGTATTACAAATACTAGTGGACACAATCCTCATAGAAAATGAATGAAGGGCTAATACCAATGCTTAATAGTTGTGCGATTAGACGACAACAGTAAAAGCATGTGTAGAGGGCAGCAGCAGCAGCAGCACAGACGGACGGAGACAGGGAGTCTCAGGTAAGGTTTCACAGGTGTAGTAAGACACTTGTATGACAGGCCCTGCTTGTCTTACACATGCTTGCCTCCAATGTCCTGTTTTTTGTTCCACTGATTAGTTTTTGTGTGTGACTGATGTATGCAGGTGCTAGAAGCTGCTGTGACCCGGAGTCCAATTCCTCAGAGGCACACTTGTTCAATAAAGTTGATTCGGATTCTGTCCTTTAGGGTAAATAAACGGTGCTGCATCTGTGGCTCTGTAAAATATGCAAATATGTATAGCCATGGCCTAAAAGTGATTCATTTATAAATATTTTAAGCTACTGTTAATGGCTGTGTCTGTTACAGTGGATAATTTGATATACCATGGTGATGTTACTGATGTCCCCTCCAGAAAATCTACCCCTACTACCACCACTACTACTACTACTATTACTTTCGGCTGCTCCCGTTAGGGGGCGCCACAGCAGATCATCCGTTTCCATCTCTTCCTGTCCTCTGCATCTTCCTCTGTCACACCAGCCACCTGCATGTCCTCCCTCACCACGTCCATAAACCTCCTCTTTGGCCTTCCTCTTCTCCTCTTCCCTGGCAGCTCCATGTTCAGCATCCTTCTCCCAATATACCCAGCATCTCTCCTCCACACATGTCCAAACCATCTCAATCTTGCCTCTCTTACTTTGTCTCCAAACTGTCCAACCTGAGCTGTCCCTCTAATATACTCGTTCCTAATCCTGTCCTTCTTCATCGCTCCCATCTTATCATCTTCAACTCTGCCACCTCCAGCTCCACCTCCTGTCTTTTCATCAGTGCCACCATCTCCAAACCATACAACATAGCTGGTCTCACAACCATCTTGTAAACCTTCCCTTTAACTCTTGCTGGTACCCTTCTGTCCCCTCCAGGAAATACTTGAGAAAACTCCATGTTCGTGGTTCCCCCACCCCTAAATTTCAAAACTATATTTCAAAAAGTACTATATTTTAAGTAGTCTGTCGGCACTGACATCTTACATCTCTAACCAGCATGAAGCACATACCGCTCCCTACAGGGTTTCACTTCCTCGGTCTTTCTTTTTACAAGGAGTTGGCAGTCCACTCAGTCTTGTTTTTGTTTTTATGTATTAAGACAGTAAGGGAGAGAGAGAGAGAGAGAGAGAGAGAGAGAGAGGGAGACACTCGGGAGAAAATGTTCTTGGCAGGATTTCCATTCCAGACCGGTAGATAAAATACAAGATTTTAGACACCCCCAAAATACCACCAAGCACCCACTTCCTCCAATTCAAACTTCAACATAGGGCTGAGCAATATATCGATATTATATCAATATTATATCGATATATTGACATAAGACTACATATCATCTGGGATTTTGGATATCGTAATATATGACATAACATAATATATGCAATAGTATCCTCTTTCCCTGGTTTTAAAGGCTGCACTACAGTAAAGAAATGCAATTTTCTTAACTTATTACACTGTTTGAGCTGTTATATTATTGTTCTCTACCAGTTTGGACATCATATCCACATTACTAATGATTTTTTTTTTTAATCAAAAACGGCATTGTGTAACTATTTTGAGCACACCAATAGTCATCTCTACAATATCATCAACATAGCAAGAGATATTCGGTCAAAAATATCGTGATATTTGATTTTGTCCATGTCACACAGCCCTACTTCAACACTGTGTACTTGCCAGAATTTGGCCATACGATTCATATCAAGATACAAGAACATATTGACAAATTATGATATCACAAAAACTGCAATATATTGTAATATTTGGCAAAAGTTCAGAAAACGTCATAGAAAAAAACTTAAATCTGCATCAAATGAGAGTAATCAGTCATAGCTATTCATTCATTCATTCATCATTAGCCGCTTCTCCGGTCGCGGTGGCAGCAAGCTAAGTAGGGCGCTCCAGACGTCCCTCTCCCCAGCAACGCCCTCCAGCTCCTCCTGGGGGATCCAATGGTGTTCCCAGGCCAGATTAGACATGTAGTCCCTCCAGCGAGTTCTGGGTCTACCCCGGGGTCTCCTCCCAGTTGGCCATGCCCGGTAAACCTCCAAAGGAAGACGCCCAGGAGGCATCCTAATCAGATGCCCGAACCACCTCAACTGGCTTCTTTCGACGTGAAAGAGCAGCGGCTCTACTCCGAGCTCCCTCCGGATGTCCGAGCTCCTCACCCTATCTCTAAGGCTGAGCCCAGACACCCTACGGAGGAAACTCGTTTCAGCCGTTTGTATCCGTGATCTCACCCTTTCAGTCACTACCCAAAGCTCTTTACCATAGGTGAGGGTTGGAACACAGACTGACAGGTAAATTGAGAGCTTTACTTTCCGGCTCAGCTCCCTCTTCACCACAACGGTCCGGTACAATGTCCACATTACTGCTGATGCTGCACTACCGATGCTCCCATTCCATCCTACCCTCACTCGTGAACAAGACCCCGAGATACTTGAACTCCTTCACTTGAGGCAACAACTTATCCCCAGCCCGGAGGGAGCAATCCACCATTTTCCGGTAGAGAATCATGGCCTCAGACTTGGAGGTGCTGACTCTCATCCCGGCCATTTCACACTCAGCTGCAAACCGCCCCGGTGCATGCTGGAGGTCACGTTCTGATGAAGCCAACAAAACCACATCGTCTGCAAAGAGCAGAGATGCAGTTCTGAGGTTCCCAAAACGGACACACTCCTCACCTTGGCTGCACCTTGAGATCCTGTCCATGAATATCACAAACAGAATCAGAGACAAGGGACAACCTTGGCGGAGTCCGACACCCACCGAAAACATGTTTGACTTTGTGCCAAGAATGCGGACATAGCTCTCACTTTGGTTCTACAAGGAGCGGATGGCTTGTAACAACTGCCCCGGTACCCCATACTCCTGCAGTACCCCCCACAGAGTGCCCCGGGGTACACGGCAGTAAGCCTTCTCCAAGTCCACAAAACACATGTAGACTGGCTGGTCAAACTCCCACACCCCCCTCAGCACTTCCGCAAAGGTACAGAGTTGGTCCGTTGTTCCACGGCTAGGACGGAATCCGCATTGTTCCTGCTGGATCCGAGGTTCAACAATCGGTCGGAGCCTCCTTTCGAGCACCCTAGAGTAGACTTTTTCCAGTCATAGCTAGTGACACTGTAATGCCATCTGTGGTTCAGGCCTGGTACAATGCACCTGTCATCTAGTGGTCAGAGATGAAACTACACAATAAAGTAGCGTTGCTGACACGTCTACTATTTGAATGTATTTTTAAAGGGCTACGCAATACTAAAACAACTTATTTTACTGAATACTGACGTACTTGGACAAAACCACGTCACAGGTCAAGATAAGCACCCTGGTGCTTATCTTGACATTTTAGAGCAATCTGCAGGACCTAAATGCAAAGCAGTAAATTTCAGCTAAATACTGCTTCTGCGGTTATAACTGCATTATTACAACCATGGATTGTCATAGGCTTGGCTATGTTATGCAATATGAGTCACAACCCCATGGCTGCGCCCTTCCACTTTCTACTATGAATAAAGAAAATTCTAATTCTTCTGTTGAGGAGGAGTATTTGAGAGAAACATTGAAAAGGGGAGAGAGAGCGGATAGCTATCGAGAGAGACAGACCAAAGTTACATATTTTTGCATTTTTCAGTAGTTCTAATTTGATAGTTTTTTGTTGTTTTTTTTTTACATAGAAAATATTTTCTATAGTTTTAGATGTAGTTTCATAGTTATATATATTTGTATAGTTTATTGAATTAGCACTCTCGCTTCCATCCACGGTTGCTGCTGACTCGAGCGTTGTCCAGTAGGGGTGTAAGAAAATATTGATACACGAGTATCGCGATATTATCTTTTGTGACACGGTATCGATTCTCAAAACCACTATATCGATTTCTAATTGTTTACATGTAAAGGTTTGTGACAAACATTTTGTGTTGTGTGTAACCCCACGACTGCTAGATAACAGCGTTGTCATCTATATTCTGCCATTTGACTCTTCCACTCCAGCCCAACAACGTAAACTGAGACAGGAAGTAGCATAAGCACAAAGAACACAGGCCTATGACATCACAATATATCCCCTTTCTTACAGTATCGCGATATATCACGACATGTTGAATCGTAACCCCTGTATCGTGATTCGTATCGTATCGCCAGATTCTCGCCCATACACAGCCCTATTGACCAGAGTATACCGAGTTATTACCAAAG
>NC_079211.1:146803566-146810842 GCF_029633865.1 Lampris incognitus
CAACCTGCAGAGACAAGAAGCCCTCTGGGACACTCATTAAAAAAAAAATTAAATCATTTCCAGACGGGCAGAGTCTTTGACGGCCAGCTAGCGTGAGATTCCAGTTTGGTTGACGTAGGTGTTCCTCTAAAACGAGGCTACTTCCTGGGCTTTACAGTGTGCTCTGCTCTTGATTGAAGCAGCCCTCCCCGCCCGGCGCTGAGGCAGCGGCGGGGGTGGGGTGGGGGTTGGGGGGGTGGGGGGGCCGAGCTGAAATGGGAGGTGAAGGACGGCTCGGCTAATACCTCCGCTCGGCTTTCACAGGTTTTACCCTCACAGTAAACAGGACCGAGTGAAACGCGGTCACGTCCCCCGCCACCAACCACAGCACCACCCGGGCCACGTCAACAGAACCCCGACGTCCTAAGCTGCTTTGACAGAACTGAAAAGAACAGAGGGGGGAGGGGGAGGGGGGCGTGAGATTGTTTTTGTTTTCAGGTATGATGACATGAGAGGTAACTGCTATACTGAGGATGTTCATCACTACCAGTGGTTGATACTACCGAGCACTGTGTGTGTGTGTGTACATATATATATATATATACATATATACACATATATATACATATATATATACATATATACATATAAATAAACACACAGGTGTACAGTAGATATGCTCACGTATGTTCACTGTTTATGAGCCCGGACAAAGCTGCCTTTTGGTAAATACTTCACAAAACACAACTGCCCGACGGGGTAAAGTAGGCGTATGAGATTTGGAGCCCGGTTGACCCCGGCAACGATCAATTCCTTCACCTGCTGAATAATAAGGCACGTCAGAGGAAGACCGTCTCCTGAAGACCTTCCCTGCTAAATAGCTCCTACCCACAAGCAGTCGGGATCGTTAACAAACTGTGCCCACACCACCACCACCTACCCTCTAACCCTACCCCCACCCCCCCAATCAGTGCTGGTCACTCATTGACAGCAGTGGCGGCTGGTGCTAACATTTTTTTTGGGGGGGGGGGCAATCTACCTTGGCGCAGCACACCTGACAGCTGCTTTAATGTCCACACACCCACGGAGTTATTAAGAAGGACAGTGTAGCCTATAGATTTTATCAGGGGTCGTAGACGGTGGATGATTGACAGTCGAGACGAGGCGTCGTGGTGGGTGTGAACATGATTGACAGCCACGAGAATTGTCCAATCACATTAGATCGAAAAACATTAAAACACCAATTCACTGCCGATAAAAGTGGGGGTGTCTGGGGCAGCACAGAACTGCGCCCCCTGGAAAATCTGAAGAGACCAATCAGACAGCAGCCTCAGGTCACCTGCTCGCCACAGGTTCGAGGGCTTACATAAGGTCTGGTTGGGCCGGCGCCCCTCACCCAGGAAGTATAAGTATTCAGACAGAAACCATCCAAACACCATTTGGAACCAGTACTTAATGCTGCTGACAGGCGCTCACAGACTGAGCACACTTTTATTTCATCATCATTTGCATCATACAACTAAATTATACTTAACATGTTTAAGTAGATTCTCATCTCTGGATATCTGAAGGGGGCGGCGCCCCAGCGCCCTGTACTGGCCAGCCGCCACTGGTTGACAGACACCAGCTGTCAACACTGAACTGAAATGGCACTTGACCGTACTGTGTTGCACTTGAATGGACGTGCTGTTAACCGTTTGTGCTGTTTCGGCTTGCTCTCTCTGTCTCTACATGTCTCTAGTGGTACCGTTTTAAGGGAATGTTTAGATTTTTTTTTTTTTAATCCTTTCTGTTGCACCGCTGTGGGCTGGGAGAAACAGCATTTCGTCTTTATTTATGTACGCAGGCGCATAATGAAACGACAATAAATTAAATCTTCAATACTGAATCTGTACGGAAACTGTTGTGACCGAAAGTCAACCTGGCGCTGCCAGGAGTGACCCAGAACAGCGACGGTTTCGTTCCGGGAAACTGGGATATCTTTCCACACCGAGCCCTTTGGAGCTTAAAGGTTTTGTGGGTTTGGAAACGTTCAAGCTGTGCAGAGAGATCCGCATCTGAACAAGATTACCTACAGCACTGGTCCTCAATCAGGTCCTCAGGTGTAACCAGCATTGTTGGGCTGTGTCAGGACACTACTACGGACTACATACTAATAGAGTATACTGAGTGCTCATAGTACTAAATACTGTGTAGTACATACTATCCATTAAAATGTTTTTAGTATGCATCTATCATACTATCCTCCCCCAACCAGCAGAAGTGATGGCAAGTGGATACAGCTTATGCAACCCTTATCTCCATGGTAACCACGCAAAATCGCAATTTTCCTCTGAACTAGTATCCATTCGATTCGTTAAGCTTCTTTTTTGGTGCAAATATTATACATTCTGGCAATTAAGCACATGATATTTTTTCATATTATGAAGATTGTAATGAAGTATGCCAAGTATGGGTACTACACAGTATGTATAATGACTGCAGTACTGGTGTTCAGACACAGCCCTGGTTTTCTAGTCTACCAGGTGGTTTATTACATGGGGTTGATCCAGTCTCAAATCCGGGAGGTTTTACACCTGGAACAACAGGTGAAATAATGAACTACCTTGTAGAACAGAAAACCAGCAGGACCGGTGGTACCCGAGGACCTGATTGAGAACCACTGAACTACAGTATGAACAAAGCCGCGGGACAGAACTAAAGCACTGCTTATTAAAATTGCGGGTCCACGTCTTTTTCTTTTTGAAGATTTACGATTAGAAAACATTTGTGTATTCCATAAACACAGGATCCGTGACAGTAATTGAAAACAAAATGTCACACACCTGATCCCCATTTACAAGAGGAAGGCTCCATCCCCGTTAACACTCTTTACTGGCTGGTCTCTGGGAGAAATCCGGCTCAGGTTACCATTTCTATTTACACTGTGTGGGCCCCGGAGGAACCACCTGGCCCCCCATCTGCCCCTGTCTGCCCCTGGGGCGGTGCATCCTGCTTACTCTGCAGTCTTGTGTCACCGGGCCCAGCTGAAATGTGAACCGTAGCCGCCGACAAGATTCGGGTTTAGTTAAACGTGGAGATGACGTAAAAGCCGTCAGCTCCACCCGGAGCTGCCTTTGGCTTGCAGCAGACATAAGCAACCATGTGCCATAAGTGCCACAAGATAGCTTTTTTCCTCCCTACCTCTCACTACACCAGGTCAGTTAGCTCTCCTTCAACGAAAGAGGACAGACTACCCCTTAAAATCACCCGGTGAAGTGATCGGCTGGAGGGGAAAGCTGCATGCTCTTGAGACTCTATGGCACATGGCTGTTTATGTCAGGTTTGCAGCATCAACCTGTTAACCTATGGTTGCACACAAGGTTGTTGTCTCTCAACTCATAAGAAAATGTGAGTTAAAAGCACAGCTGGTACTGAACCACGTTTTGAGACAATACAAAGCTATATAACAAGCAGAGCAGCTGCTATCCCACCATGTGCCATGGAGGTCCATGTGTATGCAGGTTTTCTTTCCAACACCACTCAAGCTAATTTCACTTGATTAGTGTCTCAATTGCTTAAATGCGATCCACAAAAGATGATCTATATTCTCTAAACAGTCTGTCAAAACACCACACCATCAACTCATTTCCCCGTAACACGACGCAATTTCTCACACAGAATGCAAACGTAAGGCACATTTTTGCCTTACGCCTTTTTACATGTTCTTTGCACAAATTGTCACATGCAAAATACTAAAAACAGCAGTACACTGACAACAGTGATGTGGATGAAACGTGGCCAAACAGAGAGAAGAGACTGGATGACCAGTCACTGCGTTTACATGCACAGTCCAGCTCCGGTTGGAGCTCCGTTAGGCCACGTAACTACACCACTGTCGTGGTCCCAGTACACAAGAACCGGGGGAGAACCGATGTATCGAAGGAAGTATGTCCCACCCCGGTACGGTAGGTGGCGATATGCCCCCTTTCAGCTGGTTGCTATTGGACCTTCTTCCGGCTGATCTATTGCGTCACATACCAAACAAGCGACAAACAAGTTAGCAAGCCACGTACTTCAGGATATCCACCTCCTGTAGGTGACACAACATGAAGTTTGTCTCCTCGCCTGTCCGGAAATGCGTGGTTCTCGCGCTAGCACTCGCCATGTTGAGACGACGCTGTTCCGCTTCCGGGGTGAGAGACCGCCGCGAGAAGTACGGCGCATGCGCAGAACGCCCAGGCCAGTTCGGGGCCGATTGAAGCGTTACACATGCCGGAGTAAATCCATCCCCGACCGCGTTGTGTTAGTCGCACTCCCAGAAGCGTAGTACGACTTCAGCCGGACTCGCACGTAGTCCAAAAGTGCAGTTTCAGTCGGACAAACACAATACATCCACTTTTCTGACATCACGTAAACGCACTGGCGACTTGAGTCCACTGAGATACTGGGAGTCAAATCACCACAGTGTCTTCACAGTATTTCCTGTTGCGTTAGTTTCACACGCTGGTTGGAATACTGTAATCAATACCTCAGTGGGATGCGTGTGTGCAGAGCAGTGGTTGCTGACAGCAACCGTGCACATGGTGGGTCTGTAGTCTAGTGACAGGGTCAGTTCTCACTCAGCACGGCGTATACACCGTGAAGTAAGGGGGGCATGCAGGGCTGGCCTTGTTTTACTGATGCTGAGATTATACATACACACATACATATATATATATATATGTATGCATGCAGAGCTGGCCTTGTCTTACTGATACTGAGATTATACATATTATATATATATATATATGCGCACTCTCTCTCGCTATAGGGTACACGGCTGAATACCCCCTTAGTAAAGCCAGTTTTTATGCGTTTCTCCCGTTTAGCTGACGAGAGTCCCTTGTTTCTTCTTCGGATAAAGGGAAGGAAAGACGACACGGCCGCTGATAAAATATTCAGATAGCCAGCGCGTGCTCGGCGTTAACCGCCGCGCGCCAGTCGGAGTGTGTGTGTGGGGGGGGGTGTGGTGTGGTGGTGGGGGTAGTTTCAGTGGTTTATAACCCACTCGGGAAAACAAAACAAAACAAAAAAAACAACAAACTTGTTTTGTTTACTAGGAATCCGGGGTCAATTTAGGCCACGCTTAGCGAAGCCACAATGTACTACGGTGTTGAGCAGATTATCCCCGGCGTGCGTGTGTATGCGTGTGTGTGTGTGTGGGGGGGGGGGGGGCGGCACGGGATTAATTTGGCTAAAAGTCGCGCTCGGTTTCCGTCGGGGAGCACGCCAGCACCTCCCGCCCCGGCCGGTCAGCGGCCGCACTTGACTCTGGAGCGCTGCAGGTGACTCGGCGGCCTTGGGGGGGGGGGGGGGGACTTGAGACGACTCGTTAAAACGGACGTTTGAGCAACGACCCGGAGAACCGCGTCCCCCCCCCCCCGCGCGCGCGGATCCGAAGTGAGCGTGCCCGGCGGGGTGAACACGCGGCTCGGCGGGCGTGCGAAGTTGCTCCAGCCCCGCGGGACGGACTGCCCCGGCTCATTCATCCGCTTTCCTCCGCAGCCGAAACTGTCCTGCGACCGCAACACTTACCGGGTGGGAAGGAAAGAAGGTCGGATCGCTCCACGTCCCCCGACGCTCCGAAAGCACGCTTCTCTCGCAGTCGTCCCGGCGGAAGAGGAAAGAAGGAGGAAAGACAGATAAGTCCCGTTTTCGGCTCGGTTCGGCTCGTATCCGGACAGAGAGCAACGTGGAGCGGATGCCAGCTGCGCGGCGGTGGCTGTCAGCGGAGCCCAGCGAAGGAGGTAGCGGCTGCGCATGCGCACCAGGACTGCGGGGTGCGAAAACACAAAAGCTTTTTTTTTCTCTCTCTCTCGCTCTCGGGGGGGGGGGGAGGCGAGGCGGCTCAGGTAAACCGAGTCACCGCCGCTGCGTCCGGGCTACTTCTTCAACATCCAACGTTACACATAATAAAGCCAAGTGCGCCGCATATAGTGGCTCACATGCCGAACCGTGCAGGGCAAAACGTGTTGCCTGGTCCGTCCACATGCAGTTTGTTGATTAAACGGCACGCTGAGTAAGTGCGGAGTTCTTGCAGAAATGGGCGCCCCATACGGACCCGTCTTGGTGCAGATGACAGGTGACAGCTGATTATTCAGGCCCCCGTGGTGTTGGAGCAGATACGAGTACATCATCATTAGCGTCATCATCATGATCTCTCTCGCTCTCTCTCTCTCTCCCTGTTTACACTGGGTTTTAAAATGCGTTTTGGGCGATCGGCTCACAAGTGGACAGCGAGACACGTCACCGTTTACGCGTCTTCGAATGCCCCCTGCTGACCACTTGCGATCAGATTTCGTTACTCCGAAGAAGATTTCGTTGCTGTCTACGTCACTTCCGCTACAAGGTCAAAGGGCCGTAGTCAAGCGCCAGATTTGCCGACTAGCTGTGAAAACAGTAGCTAATGTCTGAAGACGTTTCCCGCACGGCTGTGGAGACTGGCAGGAAGAGGTCCGGCGTCTCGTTTCACCTGTACTCCAACCACCTACACTCGCCTCTCTCTCCGTTTTTTTCTAAACTTGGCGCGCCGTTACCGAAACAACCGCCACGTCCTGCGTTGATGACGTATTTCCTGTTACGTCCTTGTCGGGGACGCGCCAGGACGCATCAGCGTTTACGCTACAAAAGATATGCGGTCAAATGCGTCCCAGACCACCTCGGTTTGGGGAACCGGTTCACAAAACGTTTAGGTGGTCGTTCACACTTGTATTTAGCGCGGTCCACTTGTGACCCGATCGCACAAAACCCATTTTAAAACCAAGTGTAAACGGGGCGTCTCTCCTTCTCTGTTTTACGCTTTCTTTCACACACAAACGCGCCCATATTCAACTCAGTCTGTCAAATAGCCCTCGTTTTGCCTGCACACACACACACACAGACACACAAACACACACACACACACACACACACACACACACACACACACACACACACACACACACACACACACACAATCTCATTCTTTCACGCTCTAGCTCTTACAGATACTCAAATCTGTCTCCACCTTCTCTTATAACAGCGTGTAGGTTACACGTGTATGGATAACACACACACACACACACGCACGCACTAGGGGTGTAAGAAAGTATCGACACACACGAGTATCGCGATGTTATATTTTGTGACACTGTATCGATTCTTAAAACCACGACATCGGTTTTTAAGTGTTTACATGTAAAGGTTCGTGACAAACATGTTGTGTTGAGTGTAACGCCCCGACCGCTAGATGGCAGTGTTGTCATCTATCTTCAGCCATCTGACTCTTCCGCTCCGA
>NC_079211.1:146811042-146816042 GCF_029633865.1 Lampris incognitus
CCTGCTCCAATTTGCTTACAGGTCAGGCAGGGGTGTTGAGGATGTGACGAGCACCCTATTAAACAGGATTCTGGCACAGCTAGATGGCGCGAGGACTCGAGTGCGGCTCGTTTTTATTGATTTCTCCTCGGCGTTTGATTGCGTCCAGCCTGGCATTTTAGCGGGAAGGTTAAAGAACAGAAGAGAGCCGCTTCGTTTTGTCGTTGTACAGCTGACAACGACATTTGTTCTCTGCGTTTAACCGTCCTATTGTATAGGAGCACTGGGCAGCCAACTCCGGTTCTTCTTTCCGTTACCTTGCTCAGGGGCACGGGCAGGAGTATTAACCCTAACGTGCATGTCTTTTGACAGCAGAGCCTTTAAGTCCTGTCCGTTGCGAGGTGGGGGCCTCCATGGATCGGACTTGTTTTCCAGCACATCCCACAGATGCTTGCTTGGATTGAGATCTGGGGAATTTGGAGGCCAAGGCAACACCTTGAAGTCTTTGTCATGTTCCTCAAACCATTCCTGAACAATCTCTGCAGTGTGTCAGGGTGCATTATCCTGCTGGAAGAGGACACAGCCATCAGGGAGTACCGTTACCATGAAGGGGTGTACCTGGTCTGCAACCATGGTAGGTGGTACGTGTCAAAGTAACATCCACATGAATGCCAGGACCCAAGGTTTCCCAGCAGAACATTGCCCAGAGCATCACACTGCCTCCGCCGGCTTGCCTTCTTCCCATAGTGCATCCTGGTGCCATCTCTTCCCCAGGTAAACGATGCACATGCACCCAGCCGTCCACAGGAAGTGAAAGAAAAGGTGATTCATCAGACCAGGCCACCTTCTTCCACTGCTCCATGGTCCAGTCCTGACGCTCACATGCCCATTGTAGGTGCTTTCGGTGGTGGACAGGGGTCATCATGGGGACTCTGACCGGTCTGTGGCGACACAGCCCCATACACAGAAAGCTGTGATGCACCGTGTATCCTGACACCTGTCTGTCATAGTCAGCATGAACTTTTTCAGCAGTTTGAGCTACAGTAGCTCTTCTGTGGGATCAGACCAGACAGGCTAGCCTTCGCTCCCCACGTGCATCAGCGAGCCTTGGGCGCCCATGACCCTGTCGCCGGTTCACCAGTTGTCCTTCCTTGGACCACTTCTGGTAGGTACTGACCAGTACATACTGGGAACAAGACCTGCCGTTTAGGAGATGCTCTGACCCAGTCGTCCAGCCGTCACCATTTGGCCCCTGTCAAAGTCACTCACATCCTTACGCTTGCCCATCTTTCCTGCTTCCAACACATCAACTTCAATATCTGACTGTTCACTCGCTGCCTAATACGTCCCACCCGTTGACAGGTGCCATGGTAACGAGATAACCACCCTTCTGTCTAGGTTTACCAGGTTATGCCTGGAGTTCGGTGTGCGGCCTTACATCTCCAGTGTAACGACGATGAACCCCTGCCACCATTTTGTAGGTCCTGCTGTCTCCCTACCTGGCTGTCAGTGCTGTGTGGTCAAATTCCGTTGGGTGTCAATATGTCCCCGTAATGAAGACAAGCTCTTTAACACTTCTCGGCGGTGTTAATGGATTTCTGTTTCAACAACCCTTGTCGAACAGCAGTGTCTCGTCTCTCTGCCCCCCCCCCCCACTGCTCTCAGAAAACACAGGAGAATTGCGGGGGTCACGAAACGCCACATGTTCCCCGCCATCTCACGCTGCCCACCGTCAATCACACGCCGCGCCGAGTGGTTTCCACGCGGACGTGTCCGGTTGAAGGTTCCCCGTCCAAATGCATGGGTGTGACCGAAACCACGGTAGACGGATAAACGAGAGGCGTGTTGATCCGTTCATCCGTCAGATATGTCGTCTACCGTGACTCATTCTGTTTAATTCCTTGCCATGTGGTGGTGGTGGTGGTGGTGGGGGTGGAGGAGGGGGGGGGGTTCTTGGATGTATGCAGACGTGAAGAGGATGTCTTATGAGTTGGCTGTGAATGTGAGCCCCTTCCCACTTGTTTTTTGGAAATGGGGCTACTGGTTCTCTCCTGGTCCAGTGTTTACAGGGTCTTTTCAGGCTGGTCTGTGAATTGTACATTTGTGGACCAGGAATTCCTCCCGCTGACCTTTTTCTGCACCGACTGGACCTCCTTCGGTTCTCCTTTCAGTGGGCTCATTGATTGAAAGGACTTTTCTGTAAGAATGAGGAAGTGATTGTGTCTGCTGAAGTCCCACATTCAGGGGACTTTTCTTTACACTGTGAACCGCTGCTTCCCAGCAGTAATCCCGCTAATGTTTCTCTCTTTGGTTGTTTTTTTGGATCCTCCCCCCCTTCCTCCCTTTTTCTCCCAGTTGTGCCTGGCCGATTACCCCACTCTTCCAAGCCATTCCGGTCCCTGCTCCACCCCCTCTGCTGATCCGGAGAGGGCTGCAGACTACCACATGCCTCCTCCCATACATGTGGAGTCACCAGCCGCTTCTTTTCACCTGACAGTGAGGAGTTTCGCCGGGGGGCCCAGACAGCATCCGGATGTGGGCCACTTCCGGCAGTGATGCGGCACTGATGGCCTTCTTCTGGCCCTGACAAAATGGATGTGAGCCTGAAGTGGCCCACATGTATAATAGCAAATATGGCCCCAATATGCCAAATCAAATGGGGGCCTTTTTTGGCAAAGATGTGGTGTTCTGGGCAACATGTGATCTGGATGTGGCCCTGAAGTGGCCCCGTGTGGTAAATGGTGAATATGGCCCAAATATCACAAAACAAATATGGCCACCTTTGGCAAATATGTGGCACACGCGGCAGTGCTATGGCTTGGTTCTGGCCCAGATCTGGCAAACAGGAGCGGGCCGCCCAAGTGCCATCATTCCGTGCGGTATGCGGGCCGGATGAAAGTGTCGGTGTGGGACGGGTCCGGGCCACAGCAAGTTTGCTATCTGGGGGGGGGGGGGGCGTAGCGCGTGGTAGGATCACGCTATTCCCCCCAGTTCCCCCTCCCCCCGAACAGGTGCCCCAGCTGACCAGAGGAGGCGTTAGTGCAGCATCCGGGACACATGCCCGCATCCGGTTTCCCACCCACAGACACAGAGAGTTGTGTCTGTAGGGACGCCCGACCAAGCCGGAGGTAACACGGGGATTCAAACCTGCGATCCCCGTGTTGGTAGGCAACAGAATAGACGCCCCGTTAATACGTCCCCTTAAAAAGGATACATGCCGAGGGATGTGGGCCGTCCGCCACACGTAAGCTGCTAGAGGGTTGTGGGTAACGGCTGTCACGTACAGGTCAACATGCAGCACGAGCTGGAACATGTGTGAACTTCGGCTGCACGCTGGGTTTTGTCCAGAGACCCCCTGTTCCTCCTCCTTTCACGTTTCCTCCATTCCCCTGGTGGCATTAAGTCATTTCCTGTGCCTGCGGCGCAGCAAACAATATGAACAACACGTTCATTCAGACACACAATCCAAGGTTAGGGTTACACTATAGTGATACGTCCTCCATTCTCTCGCTATGTAGTATCTCCATCAGTCTGTCCATGCATCCACCCACCCCCCTTTAATCCAATTCTGGATCACAGGGGGCTTGGGTCTATCCCAGCATGCACTGGGTGGAAGGCCAAGTGACACCATAACAAGCTTCCAATCACACACACACACACACACACACACCACTTCATCATAATTCTGCACAAATTAGAGTCTATTAATATAACTGTTTTGGTAAAGGACAATTAAACGTTTTTTATAATCCGGGTTTTATTTTCAATGCTTTTTTTCCCCCTGTCATAAATATCAGTTATGATGTCACTTTACTGACCGACTCCCTTTAGCAGATGGTGGACACGGGACCACGGCTGGACTCAGCTTTACAACGGTGTCTCGTGGGACAACTGAACACCAGCGTCAGACTTGTTCCAACGAACCCAGTTTAACCCAGTTACATCCCCAACCCTGAACCAGGTTTTTGGAAGTGAAAACCAGAGTGAACATTAGAAGCTATTACCTGGGCGTCCGGGTAGCATGGCGGTCTATTGTGTTGTCGTCCAACATGGGGGTCGCCGGTTCAAATCCCCGTGTTACCTCCGGCTTGGTCGGGCGTCCCTACAGACACAGTTGGCCGTGTCTGCGGGTGGGAAGCCGGATGTGGGTATGTGTCCTGGTCGCTGCACTAGCACCTCCTCTGGTCGGTCGGGGTGCTTGTTTGGAGGGGGAGCTGGGGGGGAATAGCGTGATCCTCCCATGCGCTATGTCCCCCTGGTGAAACTCCTCACTGTCTGGTGAAAAGAAGCGGCTGGTGACTCCACATGTATGGGAGGAGGCATGTGGTAGTCTGCAACCCTCCCCGGACCGGCAGAGGGGGCGGAGCAGCGAGCGGGACGGCTCGGAAGAGTGGGGTGATTGGCCGGATACAGCTGGGGAGAAAAACGGGGAAAAGCTATCACCTGATATGTCGTAGGAGCCAGTTGAGGTGGTTGGGGCATCTGATTAGGGTGCCTCCTGGGCGCCTTCCTTTGGAGGTTGTGGGATCCTCCAGGAGGAGCTGGAGGGCGTTGCTGGGGAGAGGGACGCCTGGAGGGCCCTACTTAGCTTGTTGCCACCGCGACCCGACCCCGGAGAAGCGGCTGAAGAGGAAGGAATGATATTATCAATAGGATCAGTGGTGGACGACATGGCTGATCTACTTCCTGGTTCAGCCTGCAGGAAGTAGATCAGCCATATTTACCGTAGGTAGCAGTGACATCCATAACCTAGCCGGCCAGCACAATAGAGAGTCATAGATGATGGACAGTCACTCCTGTTCACTTGTCCCACAAGACACCGTTGTAGAGCTGAGTCCGGAGGTGGTCCGTGTCCAACATCTACCGACTGAAGTGAGTGAGAAAAAGGACATCGTAACTGATACGTATGATGGGAAACTACTAAAATAAGACCCGGGGTGTAAAAAAACAACAACGGAGTTATCCCTTAAAGTCTTAACAGTGACAATAACTTCTACTAACTGTCAACAGGTGTTGAAATG
>NC_079211.1:146818542-146871042 GCF_029633865.1 Lampris incognitus
ATGACTGACTGACTTACTGACTGATGACTGACTGATGACTGACTGACTGACTGATGACTGACTGACTGACGGCCGGCTTGGTGGTCTTGCCGTTGCTTGATTTGCTGTCGTGCGGTGTGTTTCATGTGCTGTTTATAATGAAAGCCACAGAGAGGAAACGGACTTGTGGCATGAATTGTCCAGTTCAGGTGCTCGACACTGCCGCCACCGCCGTGTTTCCTCAGCACGGCCACGTTAAAGGAAGCCATGTTGGCGACCGTGGATCTGCCCAGAGCCAAGTAAAGCGCCGCAGACGTGAAGGGAAGTTCCTACCTGGTCTGAGACAAGACCAAACACACCCGACACTGACCCCGCCTTCGTCCACCCTGCTGCACAGTGTGAAACTCCGGTCCGGGTGGGTTCCCCCCACCGGCCGAGCCCCGCCCACACCGGAGCCAGGCAGGGCGAGAGACCACATCAGGTCCTGAATTAGATCTCTGCTGTAAATATTTGATGATCCTCCGCGTGTCTCTACCAGGAACGCTGCCGCAGCAAGGTCTTCCAAGGTCAATGGAACCTGCAGTGTTGAAGGTTGCACACACACACACACACACACACACACACACACACACACACACACACACACACACACACACACACACACAGATACATGCAAAGACGTGCACACACGTGCAAGCAAGCAGAAACACACAGAGACTCACAAACAGATTCACGTGAACGCACACGTGCACACAACACCGAAACATAACACACAGAGACATATTTAAACGATCATGTACGCACAAACAAATGAATACAATCATGCGCGTGCCCACAGAGGCAAATGTACAAGCCCAGCCACAGCCATTCAGACGCACACACATGCATGCGTACACTGTATATGCACCAATGTGTGCACAAACAGTACGTCTGCACACGAGCACATGCATAAAACATTCACATCAACACACCCACACACATGAGGATACACATACGTATGCACACCGGATGGATGCACACAAACACACACAAATACAGAAATAAACAGGCACGCACACACAAACACACACACACACACACAGAGTCCGAGGTGAGTTGGCCGTACAGAAGGCACCTGATCAATCCGCCGATTCTGCCCCGAGTCCCCTGCATCCTTGAAGCATCATCAATACTCTCCTCATTTATAATTGAAGCCTCGCGAGCAAACAGTGGAGACTGGTGAGTATAGCTGAGCGGTGCAGAGCCACGCCAGCCAGGCCCGGCCGGGGCCCCCAGGCGGCTGCTGGCACCGCTCCATCACTCCCCGCTCAGATGTCTCTCTAAAGCTCACGTCCATCTGCTGGGGTGGGGTGGGGGGGGGAGGGGGCAACGGGAGGAAATGAGAGTAACATGAGAGACAGCTCCTGGTTGCCTGGCTGAGGAGGACGGTGTTGTTTCTGCTGATGGACACTGATCAGACGGAGGGGGAGACATGTTTCTGTCCAATTGTCAAGCAAATCTTTAAGTGAACCGTTCTCAAGTTGCCAAATGTAAAACGTGAATGGTGTCCCAGACAGCACCCGGATGTGGGCCACTTCAGGCAATGAAGCGGCACCGACGGCCTTCTTCTGGCCCTGACAAAATGGATGTGAGCCTGAAGTGGCCCACATGTATAATACCAAATATGGCCCAAATATGCCAAATCAAATGGGGGCCCTTTTTGGCAAAGGTGCGGTGCTCTCAGCAACATGTGATCTGGATGTGGCCCTGAAGTGGCCCATGTGGTAAATGGTGAATATGGCCCATCCATTCATCCATTATCCCAACCGCTTATCCTGCTCTCAGGGTCACGGGGATGTTGGAGCCTATCCCAGCAGTCACTGGGCGGCAGGCGGGGAGACGCCCTGGACAGGCCACCAAGCCATCACACACACACACACACACACATTCATATCTAGGGACAATGTAGTACGGCCGAGTCACCTGACCTACATGTCTTTGGACTGTGGGAGAAACCGGAGCCCCCGGAGGAAACCCACGCAGACACGGGGAGAACATGCAAACTCCACACAGAGGACGACCCGGGACGACCCACAAGGTTGGACCCCGGGGTTTGAATCCAGGACCTTCTTGCTGTGAGGCGACGGTGCAAACCACTGCACCACCGTGCCGCCACACTGCGGGTCACCTTTTATGTGGCACATGCAGCATTGCTATGGCTTGGTTCTGGCCCAGATCTGGCAAACAGGAGCGGACCGCCCAAGCGCCATCATTCCACGCGGTATGCGGGCCGGATGAAAGTGCCGGGTGTGGGACGGGTCCGGGCCACAGCAAGTTTGCTGCCTGGGGTGCGTTACTGTCAGATCTGTGTAACTGAATAAAAGCCTGGTCGTTGTTCGACATGTCCTATGTCAGATGTCCATACTTCATCTCGCCCCAGCAAGACGGATGAGTTAAGATGAAGACACAGTTGATCGTGTGATTAAATTCGTGCATTTTGTTTTTTATAACTGGGCGTTTGCATCGCCCATTTAGCGCATGAGCTCATAACTGACAAAAAGGGGAAACCGTCTCAAGTGAGCTAAAACCTTTTTTTGCTATATTGAGATTTAATCAAATATTGTCGTCTCCATCCGCCTTTTCCAATGTGGTCCTCAATAATGGTCCTCACGAGAAAACGCATTGATGGAAACGTGGGCGGTGTCGTCAGCAAAGGCCACGGGTTGGAGCCAGACACCAGCGTGGACATGCTGGACGGAAGTAGCCTGCTCGTCCCACATCGTTTTCTTCTCTGAACACGGTAAAATGTAATGCAGACTACACTACCCGTCATCAATGATGGTGAAATAAGGGAAGGACACTTTGCATCCACTTCCCCTTTCACGTCGTCTTTGATGGCGCCACATTTAAAATGGCGGCCTCACAGGGGAAAAAAATCAGAGTTCTTTACTCACGGCTAACGGCTAACAGCTACCGGCTAACAGCAACGGCTAACAGTTAACAGCTACCGGCTAACAGCAACGGCTAACAGCTAACAGCTACCGGCTGACAGCAACGGCTAACAGCTACCGGCTAACAGCTAACAGCAACCGGCTAACAGCAACGGCTACCGGCTAGCTTTGACTTTGCTCTGTCAGGACACAAACCTGCCACCACAGCAAACACGGAGGCCGTGTGGAGAAAGGGAGAGGACACATGGTGACGTCCTGCATCGTTTACTTCCAGGTTATTCATCTTCTTATTTTGGGGTTGTTAAGACAGGTATCATCACCTGGGAATTACCAGAGTGTGGCGCTGCGGTGATTAATCACAGCAGTTACACTGATGACAGAGAGACACAAAGACCGAGAGAGAGAGGGAGACACAGACAGACAGAAACAAATTTGATTTTAAAACCCTTTATTTAAAAAACGTATTAAAATCCAGCATTTGTTCCATGACAGTAAACAGAGCTCCCAGGAAGCTGAACCAGGTCATCTGGACACAACGCTGAGTGGGAGAAATGTTTCATCGCTCATCTTAAGTGGCTTCAACTGTCAGCGAAACCTCCACCTGGCACATGGAAACTAAGGCGCAGCCTGTGGCTGCAGTGGCTTGAATGTTTTGGCGGATCGGTGTATATTATAATACCATTTCTGTTCATGACAAATAATCCAGAAAGCCAGCGAGCAAGGAACTCGTCAATATTTCCGTGCGTACACCGACAAACCCAGGTCAATGGCGTTTCTGTTGCTTCTCCCGGTGAGATACAGTGTGTATTCTCCTCCATGGGGTGTGTGGTAACCACCATGTCACATGGGAGAAAAACCCTCCGAGGACAGTTTAGGCCATACTTTGTGTGGTGGAGCTGTCATTTGATCAGGCTGACATGTCTTTGTCTCCAAAACAGCTATAAGAAGAAGTGACGGCGGTGGTACGGTGGCTTTGTGGTTAGTGATGTGGCTTCACAACGGTGAGAGGACTATTACGATTTGATCCCAGCCTTCCTGTGAGGAGTTTGCATGTTCTTAATGCGTTAACGTGGGTTTCCTTTCACAATCAGAGGAGATGCATGTTAGATGAACTGGAATCTGTGATGCACTGTGTGTTTTGACACCTGTCTGTTATAACCAGCGTTAACCTTTGCAGCAATTTGAGCTACAGTAGCTCTGCTGTTGGATCAGACCAGATGGGCTAGTCTTCGCTCCCCATGCACATCAGTGAGGCTTGGGTGCCCATGACCCTGTCACTGGTTCACTGGTTTCTATCCTTGGACCATTTTTGGTAGGTGCTGACCACTGCATACTGGGAACACACTACAAGACCTGTCGTTTTGGAGATGCTCTGACCCAGTCATCCAGTATTCACAATTTGGCCCTTGTCAAAGTCACTCAGATCCTTACACTGGCCCATTTTTCTTGCTTCTAACATATCTACTTCCAAGAACTGACTGTTTACTGGTGAGATTGACAGGCAGATTGGTGCAGCATCCGCAGTAATGTGGATGTTGTACCGGATCGTTGTGGTGAAGAGGGAGCTGAGCCGGAAGGCAAAGCTCTAAATTTACCAGTCAATCTTCGTTCCAACCCTCACCTATGGTCATGAGCTTTGGGTAGTGACTGAAAGGGTGAGATCGTGGATACAAGCGGCTGAAATGAGTTTCCTCTGTAGGGTGTCTGGTCTCAGCCTTAGAGATAGGGTGAAGAGCTCGGACATCTGGAGGGAACTCGGAGTAGAGCTGCTGCTCCTTCGCATCGAATTGAGCCAGTTGAGGTGGTTCGGGCATCTGATTAGGATGCCTCCTGGGCGCCTTCTTTTGGAGGTTTTCCAGGCATGGCCAACTGGGAGGAGACCCCGGGGTAGACCCAGAACTCGCTGGAAGGACTACAAATTGGCCTGGGAACGCCTTGGGATCCCTCAGGAGGAGCTGGAGGGTGTTGCTGGGGAGAGGGATGTCTGGAGTGCCCTACTTACCTTGCTGCCTCCATGACCCGACCCCAGAGAAGTGGCGGAAGATGAATGAATGAATGTTTACTGGCTGCCTAATATATCCCACCCCTTCACAGGTGCCATTGTAAAGAGATTAAACGTTATTCACTTACCTGTCAGTGGTTTTAATGTTTTGGCTAATCGGTGTATATTATAATACCATTTCTGTTCATCACTCAGAGGTGTGGCAAATAATTCAGAAAGCCAGCGAGCAAGGAACTCATCAATATTTCTGTGCATACACCAACAAACCAGGTCAATGGCATTTCTGTTGTTTCTCACAGGGCGATACAGTGTGTATTCTCCATGGGGTGTGTCGTAACCACCATGTCACATGGGATAAAAACACACCGATGACAGTTTAGGTCACAATTTGTGTGGCGGAGCTGTCATTTGATCAGGCCGCCATTCAACACGTCTTTGTCTCCAAAACAGCTTTAAAAAGAAGTGACGGAGGTGGTACGGTGGCTTTGTGGTTAGCTGTGTGGCTTCACAGTGAGAAGAATATTAGGTTTGATCCCAGCCTTCCTGTGAGGAGTTTGCATGTTCTTATGCGTTAAAGTGGGTTTCCTTACACAATCAGAGGAGACGCATGCTAAATGAACTGGAATCTTATATATTGCCTATATATATATACATATATACATATATACATATATATACATATATATACATATGTGTGTGTGTGTCCCGTGGTGGACTGGTGTCTTTTCTAGGGTGTCTCTCTGTCTTGTGCCGAATGCATCCTTGGGTAGACAACAACTAACTCACAACCCTAAATTGGATTAAGTGGATATTGGAAATGAAAGAATTAATCATATGTATATTCTTTTTTATAGTGATAGTCGGGAGAGAGACAGTCTCAGCAGGGGAGAGGGGATGACATGCAGCAAAGGGCCCGGGTCGGATTCGAACCCAGGCCACTGCGGTAAGGACTCAGCAAGTGTGTGTGTGTGTTCTCCTGTACTGCCACCTTGCCGTGGCGAAGAACCTTGTGTGTACTAATGATCCCAAGAGCTATGCTGTCTGGAGCTTAGCTCCTGGTAGGGTCACCCAAGGCGAATAGGTCAAGGGGGAGGTTCGAGACAAAGCGCAATCCAACAAAGACCTCAACGGCAGAGCTGGGGGAAGATATCTCCAGGTCACAACGGCAGTGATGGCTGATGAAGGCTGCAACAGAGGGTGGTCCCCAATCGGCTTGGTTCTCCATGCCATTGGACTCTAACCACCCCCTGCCAAAGACCATGTGGTGGCTGCAGGCACATCAGCCACTCCATGTAAAAAGCTGTCACACGCAGTCGTCCTCCTGCAAGGGAATAAACCCATAAACATCCTGTGTCAAAGCACTGTGGCGATCAAGAAGAAGTGACGGGAAAGCAGGACAGTGAAATCTGGCACCCCTAGCCGCAACCTGGCACACAGACAGCCTGCTGTTGAAAACATGCTCAGAAAACAGCCTAACCATTTCCAACACACTCCTGCCAGAAGAACAATTCTTTTTTTTTGGTTTGGATCCCCCCCCCCCCGTTTTCTCTCCAATTGTATCTGGCCAATTACCCCACTCTTCTGAGCCATACTAGTCACTGCTCCACTCCCTCTGCCAATCCAGGGAGGGCTGCAGACTACCACTTGTCTCCTTAAATACACGTGGAGTCACCAGCCACTTCTTTTCACCTGACAGTGAAGAGTTTCACCAGAGGGACATGGCGCATGGGAGGATCATGCTGTTCCCTCCAGTTCCCCCTCTCCCCTGAACAGGCACCCCGACCGATCAGAGGAGGTGCTAATGCAGCGACCAGGACACATACCCATATCCAGCTTCCCCCCCGTAGACACGGCCAATTGTGTCTGTAGGGACATCCGACCAAGCCGGAGGTAACACGGGGATTCGAATCGGCGATCCCCGTGTTGGTAGTCAATGGAATAGACTGGTACGCCACCCAGATGCCCCATCAGTAGAACAGACTTAAAACAACCTGGAGTCACCCTAATTCTAACATTTGGTACCTCATCGACTATATTATCGTCTGTCAAAGAGACCGATCAGAGGTACTTAACACCAGAGTGATGACTCACATGACTGCTGGACTGACCACCGCCTTACCCGCTCCACCCTGTCCATCCAACTTAACCAGAAAAGAAGGCTGCAGAAAAAGCAGAGTCGCCCAAAGCTCAACCACGACCTACTGACTGATATCTTCTCTCGTCAACAGTTCCAGGATATGCTCAGTACATCAATGCCCAAGCAGTATCCAGATGATATTACAAGCCACTGGGATATGCTCAGGACTGCAATCACTGTCACCTCTAAAACCACTCTTGGACATAATATAAAGAACCAACAAGATGGGTTTGATGAGAATGACCTGGAAATCCAATGGTTAATCAACATGAGTGATTAGACAGCGTTAATGTCTGTAATAGGACCCAATTTCCCTTTGGGGATGAATAAAGTGTTCTGATTTTCTGATTTCTGATCAAGAGGCAAGCCTTTACCATCTGGAAGAATGACCTCAACTGCCAAAATAAACGAGCTGCCCATGCAAGAGCAAAGTCAGCCATCCAAAGCCAGGTCAGGGATCCGAAGAACCAGTGGTGGATGAAGAATGCCACTGAGATCCAACACCTTACAGACTCTGGGGATACCAGAGGCTTCTTCGACACTACTAAAGCAATATACAATCCCAGCCACCATTGATTAATCTCCCTTTGCTCCAGGCTGGGATTAAGATGGGCACACACTGCTAACAGACGAGTCAATCAAAGAGAGGTGGAAAGAGCACTGCCAGGACCTTTTAAACCTGGATTCTAGCCCTGAGATGGATGTTCTCCAACAACTCCTTCAATAACCCTAAGATGAGGATATGACATGGCAGAAGACTTTCTTCTGCTACCTTCAGTTAAGACCTTGTCTTAGAACCAACGTGGGCCCTGGAATGACTTTAACTGTACTTCCTGATGTGGAGAAACTGCTTCATGAGGGAAATGTATACAAATTTATTTCTAAAATGTACTCCTCAGGGCAGCACGGTGGTGCAGTGGTTAGCGCAGTAGCCTCACATTAAGAAGGCCCTGGGTTTGAGCCCCGGGGTAGTCCAACTTTGGGGGTCGTCCCGGGCTGCCTCTCTGTGTGGAGTTTTTATGTTCTCCTCGTGTCTGCATGGGTTTCCTCCGGGGGCTGCGGTTTCTTCCCACAGTCCAAAGACATGCAGGTCAGGTGAATTGGCCATACTAAATTGTCCCTAGGTATGAATGTGTGTGTGGGTGTGTGTGTGTATGTCGGCTCTGTGTGATAGTCTGGTGGCCTGTCCAGGGTATCTCCCCGCCTGCCGCCCAATGACTGCTGGGATAGGCTCCAGCATCCCCGAGACCCCGAGAACATGATAAGTGGTTCGGATAATGGATGGATGGATGGATGGATATACTCCTCACTGCTGATTGAGGGCCCAAAGCCAGGTCTGCACAAATCTAGAGTGAGATGGGAATCAGATCTGAACATAGCAATTGATGAAGTCTGGCCAGATTTATGCCAAGGCAGTTTGTCAGCTACCATTAATGCTCAGTACAGACTGGTCCACTATAATTTCCTCCATCAACTGTACCTCACCCCATAGAAACTACATAAATCCAAACCTGACTTGTCAGAAATGTGCTTCAGATGTGGTATAGCGGTCAGCTTCTCCCTGCACTGTACCTGGCTTTGGAACAAAGGTCAGGCCGTTTTGGTACGACTTCCGTGACACCTTGACCAAGATCACAGGAGTTACCTTCCCATTACATCCTGAGTTTTGCTTACTGGGGAATTTCACAAGTGTCAGTAGATCCTCAGCCAATTCCCAAATTAAATTTATGGAAATCGCTTTATGTGTGGCCAGGGAAATGCATAACAGTGACATGGAAATCTGATCCCCCTCTCCTCATTGCTAGATAGTCTTTGGTAATGAACAGTTGTATTCCTCTTGAAAGGATCACGTATGGACTTAGAAAAGGATACAATACCTTTCTGAAAATTTGGCAGCCTTACCTAGAGTACATAGGCACGTCACTGATGCCACCACAGAGATGTGATCATTTTTGGTTAGCCAGAAGGCCTCTCTGAAGGCAATAACACTGTGTTAGTGCAGTGTCTCTGTATTTCACTCTATGCGCTGACTTTTTTTCCTGTCTTCCCTTTATAGGGAGGGTAGGGAATTGGACCTTTTTTTTTTTTGGTGTTTTGTGTTCTATGGTTGTTAAAAATGGGTTTGAAAATGAAAAATAAAATATTCCAAAAAAGATAAAATCAACGCCCACGTAAAAAGGTTTAGCATCAACCTCAACACCTGAGAACAAGCAGCAAAAAACAGGAAGGCCTGGAGCCTGGCTGTCCGTGAGGCTGCTGTGCCCTACATCCGTGACCTCCACCGTGCTGCTGAAAGCAAGCACAGACTCAGGAAGTAGCGAGTTACCAGAAAGGCCCAAACCACATCCTCAACCACTTCTTCACACCCTTGCCCACGTTGACCCAAAATATGTGGTTCCAGAATCGGCCTCTATGCCCACTTGAGGTCCCGTAAGTAGAGTCGTTTGAGTAAGAAAACTAGAGAATCTAGCGATAAGTGAACTAAACACAGAAAACAGTGATATCAGTAGGACAAATGAAGAACTTAAAGCAGAAAACAGAGAGGAGAGAATAAACAGCAGTTATCGATCTCATGAAACCGAATCTCACGAAGGCAGAAGCCGGGAACAGCTGTCCTGCCAGTGTTGTTTAGCCTCTTGTTCAGTGTTGTTTAGTCTGATCGGTGTATTCCACCAGGTAGTTTAATACATTCACCTGTTGTTCCGGTGTGGAACCTCCCTCAATGGAACTGGAACAACAGGTGAAGGTAATGAACTACCTGCTAGAGTAGAAGAGCAGCAGTTATGGTGGTACCTAAGGACCTGATTGAGAACCACTGTATTAAGTCACATTTTGTTGCTTAAATCTGCTAAATATTGTCTTAGGGGCATCCGGGTAGTGTACCAATCTATTCCGTTGCCTACCAACACGGGGATCCCGGTTCGAATCCCCGTGTTGCCTTTGGCGTGGCCGGGCATCCCTACAGACACAATTGGCCGTGTCTGCGGGGTTTGTTAATTTACTAAAACTCAGATGTAATTCGTAAAAATAAAAAAATAAAAGTAAAATAAAAAACAAATAAAGTAAAATAATAAAAGTAAAAAATTCGACACCAGCAACATCAAAAAATATCTGTTCATTTACTAAAACTGGCGGATGGCGGGTTGGTTTTCTGTCTCAATGAATTTACCAACTACTCTTCTGCTGACGAGATTATAGCGTATAGATTATAGAGTATAGATTAGAGTATAGATTATAGCGTATAGATTACAGAGTATAGATTACAGAGTATAGATTATAGCGTATATATTATAGAGTATAGATTACAGCGTATGTATTACAGAGTATAGATTATAGCGTATAGATTAGAGTATAGATTATAGTTTATAGATTATAGAGCATAGATTATAGTTTATAGATTATAGAGCATAGATTATAGTGTATAGATTACAGAGCATAGATTATAGTGTATAGATTATAGAGTATATATTATAGAGTATAGATTACTGAGCATAGATTACAGAGTATAGATTATAGCGTATAGATTACAGAGTATAGATTATAGTGTATAGATTATGACTAGTTGATGACATAATTGTTTATGGCTAATGACTATTGCAAACTGTTCTCTTTTCTCACATGTCTTTTCTCTCTCTCTTCTCCTTTCTCTTTTTCTGTTTGAATGGTGTCATGTGAGTCTCCCTTGTGTGCACATGCAGTCGGGTCTCCTCCTAGGTCTCCGTGGTGATGGTGGTCGCCACTTGGATGCTGCCTGCCCTTCCCCTCATCACATTTTCTTTTTATTAATCCATATAGTTTTTTTACATGGTGATGCTGGTGGCGTGGCTCGGGTCCTGGACTGTCCCGCTGGCGTTTGGACACCGCTTGGCATCCTGCGCATCATATTCTTCATAAACGTTATAAGTCCATTATAATTGTGTTATCCTCTTTCAGTATATTGTGTAAATTGTGTGAACACAACATCCATTGCACGCTGTCCGTCTTGGGAGAGAGATCCTCCTCTGTTGCTCTCCCTGAGGTTTCCTCCTGTTGTTTCTCCCTGTTAAAGGTTTTTTTTTTATAGGGAGTTGTTCCTTATCCGATGAGAGGGTCTAAGGACAGGATGTTGTGTTGCTGTTAAGCCCACTGAGGCAAATGTGTAATTTGTGATACTGGGCTATACAAATAAACTTGACTTGACTAAAACCCAGATGCAGTTCAGATTACTGGCTGTGATGTCCATGTTTTGTGTCCACACTCAGATCGACGCCAACGTGCAGCAGTGAAAACCAGTCTGTGTGTGCGTGATGAATTATTCAGTCTTGGTTTCCTGTGATACACACCGACACCGGACACATGGAGGAGGCTGGCTGGCCAACAGTGAATTTAACCCGGCCCTCTGAGGGAGGGCGTCGCTCAGTCCTCTTTTGTTTCAGCCGCTTCAGGAAACAGATCCCCCCCCCCACCACCTTTTGGTGTTTTGTTGTCGTAGGTAGAACGTCCTTGACCCAGGTGTCTTATAGTTAAGGTAATCCTTCGGAAATCAGTAAAGGGTACTTCCACCACAGGGAAAACAATCACATTTATAATTATCATGGTTGTTTATTACTGGTGGGATGCGGCACGGTGGCGCAGTGGTTAGCGCGGTGGCATCACAGCAAGAAGGTCCTGGGTTCGAGCCCCGGGGTAGTCCAGCCTCGCGGGTCGTCCCGGGTCGTCCTCTGTGTGGAGTTTGCATGTTCTCCCCGTGTCTGTGTGGGTTTCCTCCGGGTGCTCCGGTTTCCTCCCACAGTCCAAAGACATGCAGGTCAGGTGAATCGGCCGTACTCAATTGTCCCTGGGTGTGAATGTGTGTGTGTGTGTGTGTGTGTCGGCCCTGTGTGATGGCCTGGCAGCCTGTCCAGGGTGCCTCCCCGTCTGCCGTCCAATGACTGCTGGGATAGGCTCCAGCATCCCCGCCACCCTGAGAGCAGGATAAGCGGTTGGGATAATGGATGGATTACTGGTGGAGTCACAGAAATATGTTGTTGCATCCGCAGATCTACGGTCAGGGCCCGGTGGTTTCTGACCTTTGACCTCCCTTCCTATTGGTTTATTGTTATTTTGGTGATCCGTGAAGCCTATTCACCTGCTGCAAACATTTAAACCACTCAGGATGAGAGTGTGTGTGTGTGTGTGTGTGTGTGTCTGTTAGGTGCAGAAGATTCTGAATGTAAAATGAGGAATGCAAGTTGGAGTAAAGAGAGAGCGACCACTGTAGCTGCTAGCAAGACAAAACATCCATAGATCCATCCATTATCCAAGCCGCTTATCCCAGTTGGGGTCATGGGATGCTGGAGCCTATCCCAGCAGTCATTGGGCAGCAGGTGGAGAGACACCCTGGACAGGCCGCCAGTCCATCACACAGGGCCCACACACACACACACACACACAAACACACACAAATTCACACCTAGGGGCAATTCAGTACAGCCAGTTCACCTGACCTACATGTCTTTGGACTGTGGGGGGAAACCGGAGCACCCGGAGGAAACCCACGCAGACACGGGGAGAACACGCAAACTCCACACAGGACGACCCGGGACAGCTCCCGAGGCTGGACTACCCCGGGGCTCGAACCCAGGACCACCTTACTGTGAGGCGACCGCGCTAACCACTGCGCCACCATGCCGCCCGAGACAAAACAAGCATACAGAAAGTGTTGCAGATGTAAATCCCATTCAGGGTTAACGAATAAAGGGTGCATTTGAGACACAAGCCAGGTGAGGTTGGAGGAGAGGGTCAGAAGTCACGTCAGCCCACAAGAAAACATGTTTCAACCCGTTTCACGTTTGGTCGGTAAATTCTCATTAAATATTACAATAAAACATGTCAGAAAGCTGCTTGACTGTGCCTTTTCAACATGCCGCTGCGTCTGTGTCTGTAAACTTAAAACTGAAACATGTCCAAGACTGCTGATCTAGAGTCACTGAAGACCAAACAAGTCGACAAGTCATAACCCTGACCAACTTGACTTTAACCCCTTAAGCCCAGATCTCAGTGCATTATACCGTCTTCCCATTTGCATCAATTCAAAATGTCTGCAGTGTCCCCTTCCCCTTCTGGTGCGGGAAGATGGCGGCATGGATTCACGTTTGCAGCGGCCTCATCCAGTACCGGTGTAGGAAGATGGTGGCGCGAACTTACATTCGCGGCAGCCTCACCCAGTACCGTCCATGCAGTGTCTTTGTCCACGTCTTCGTTCGATGGCTGGGAGAGCTGGCTCTGGATTGGCTGGGAGAGCTTGGTCTGCTATATCCTGTGGGTCCAGGGACCATGGCCCCTGCCTGGAGCTCCGCCCGAGGAAGAAACACCGAGGGCGGTCTGACAGGACGTGGAAGCGGGCCAAGCTAAGCTCACTGCTTTTTCATGTGGACCGGCAGTTCCGGTAACACCGACAGCGGTCTGGCGGCGGCCTCGCCTAGCGTTGACTGTGTTTTTGGTGTCGTGTGGCATGTGGGGAGGTGTGTCAAAGGTGTCTGGCTGGGAGAGCTGGTGTTGGATCATCTGGAGGAGCCTGAGGAACTGCGTCCGGTGGGCCCGGGGACCACGGCCCTGCCTGGAGCTCCGCCCGAGGAAGAAACACCGAGAGCGGTAAGACAGGACATGGAAGCGGGCCAAGCTAAGCTCACTGCTAGTTCATGTGGACCGGCAGTTCCGGTAAAACCGAGACTGGTCTGGCAGCGGCCTCGCCTAGCGTTGACTGTGTTTTTGGTGTCGTGTGGCATGTGGGGAAGTGTGTCAAAGGTGCCTGGCTGGGACAGCTGGCGTTGGATCGTCTGGGGGAGCCTGAGGAACTGCGTCCGGTGGGCCCAGGGACCACGGCCCTGCCTGGAGCTCCGCCCGAGGAGGAAACACTGAGTGTGGTCTGACAGGACGCGGAAGCGGGGCAGGCTAAGCTAACTGCTAGTCCATGCAGACCGGCGGTTCCGACAGTCATCCTGGCTGGCGTTCTCTCGGACAGTGATTTTTTTCCATTTTTTTTTTGTAGTTTGATATTTGTTCTTGTAGATATGCGTTTTTGTCTTTGTGTTGCACTGCTGTGGGCTGGGGCACGACAAACAAATGTTCCCGATTCCTGGTTCTGATTGCCTCTGTAATGTCTTCCTCTGGGTTCACATCGGTTTGTTGGGCAAAAACAAAGGAAGGCTGCTTGCAAAATGGCACTGCGGTTTTGTTTGTTTTAGTAAAACTTGGTCCAAATCACATTTAACAGCCATATACGTGTATATCCAGAATCACAGACAAGATCCAAAATGTCACGATAACAAGTCCTGAGGTCCTCGTGACCCGTATCGTTTCTCTGAAGCGAGTGACATGAAGCATCCGTCAGCGAGGGGTGAGTTCAGCCTCTCAATCTCGAGAGAGTTTTCTCAGAACAAACTCATTGTGTTGAATGAGCAGATGGTTTCAGCATGATTTCATTTTATTCAAGAAAACCCCTCCGCCCGAGTTGGTTTTCACGGAAAAAAGAAAGGATCGAACCCAGTTCATAGACTTTAAAGCTTGTTCCAAGAAGGAAAAAAAAAACTAATTCAGGTCACAAAACTAGATGAGCTGCCAGGAGAAGATGGATATTTTCTGCGGTGTAAAATCTCATTTGGTAGGACGGGAAAGAGAAAACTCATTCCTGATGTGCGTTTCTAAATGTCAGTTCGGTCCAGGCGAGAGGCGCGAGGCTCTGAGCAACAACAACGTTTCAGTCAATGCAGAAAAACCTCCAAATGTCAACTTGTACACCCATCGCATCTCCACGAGCCCCTTGTCACTTTCACAGAGTTTTTGGAGGATTCAAACCCCGAACCCTGGCTTTATTAATGCCTTGCTCAAGTATTTTACCTCCTATCCCTGGAGAGAACTCTCTAGTTATAGCCACCTGGTTATCTCAGTACACACATACTTAACAACACACCTGCAGGCTTGTAGATGTAACGGGCCAGTGGAGGGAAAGGTCCAGTTAAACGCCGGTTGGATTTATCTGTGAAAATTAAAAATATGAATATAAATGCATCCAGGACACTACAAGGACAACAAAAACCTATTTCCAATGTCATTTTCCCAGTAATTTATAATCCAATATTTCCAATATTTTATAATGAATATTTCCAATATTTTCCTATTTCCTACACCAAATTTCCCCTCGGGGATGAATGAAGTATTCTGGTTCTGACTGCAGTGTAGAGCTTGAGGCAGGATAAGTCACATTATGAACAGGTTTCAGGTGTGTTAAGGTTTTACTGACGTGTCATCTGGTGGCTGTCGTTCAATTCGATTCAAATTTTTCTTGTTTCTTTTTTTTTGCGTTTCATTTTTCTTACTTTTAACAACTCATTCAGACAAGTGTTACTTCTGTTTTTCTTCAATTCTCCGACAGCGTTTCATCATACTGTATATCGTAAGATTGGAACGTTTTTATATTTTCTGCTGTTGAACATTTCAACACCACCACAGAGCCACGCTATCATAGTTGTACTGATCTACTGCTGCCATCTAGTGGGAGGACGCGCCCTTCACTACTATTACTACTACTACTATTACTACTACTACTACTACTCTGGGCTGCTCCCGTTAGGGGGCGCCACAGCGGATCATCCGTTTCCATCTCTTCCTGTCCTCTGCATCTTCCTCTGTCACACTAGCCACCTGCATGTCCTCCCTCACCACATCCATAAACCTCCTCTTTGGCCTTCCTCTTCTCCTCTTCCCTGGCAGCTCCATATTCAGCATCCTTCTCCCAGTATACCCAGCATCTCTCCTCCACACATGTCCAAACCATCTCCATCTTGTCTCTCTTGCTTTGTCTCCAAACCGTCCAACCTGAGCTGTCCCTCTAATATACCTACTCTTTTGTTTTTTGTAAGATTTTCCCTCCTTTTTCCACATCCCCCTTCCCACCCACAGACATGGCCAATTGTGTCTGTAGGGACACCAGACCAAGCCTTATGTAACACGGGGATTCGAACTGGCGATCCCCATGTTGGTAGGCAACAGAATAGACCGCCACACCACCTGGACGCCCCCAAAATCTTGTCCTTACCATCTTGTAAACCTTCCCTTTAACTCTTGCTGGTACCCTTCTGTCGCAAATCACTCCCGACACTCTTCTCCACCCACTCCACCCTGCCTGCACCCTTTTCTTAACCCCTCTTCTTCACTCGCCGTTACATTGGACAGTTGACCCCAAGTATTTAACTCATCCACCTTCATCACCTCTACTCCTTGCATCCTCACCATTCCACTGTCCTCCCTCTCCTTCATGCATAGGTGTTCCGTCTTGCTCCTACTGACTTTCATTCCTCTTCTCTCCAGTGCATACCTCCACCTCTCCAGGCTCTCCTCCACCTGCACCCTACTCTCACTACAGATCACAATGTCATCCGCAAACATCATCGTCCATGGAGACTCCTGCCTGATCTCGTCTGTCAACCTGTCCACCACCATTGCAAAGAAGAAAGGGCTCAGAGTCGATCGTTGATGTAATCCCACCTCCACCTTGAACCCATCTGTCATTCCAATCACACACCTCACCACTATCACACTTCCCTCCTGCACATGCTGCACCACTCCTACATACTTCTCTGCCACTCCCGACTTCCTCATACAATACCACACCTCCTCTCTCAGCACCCTGTCGTATGCTTTCTCTAAATCTACAAAGACACAATGCAACTCCTTCTGGCCTTCTCTATACTTCTCCATCAACATTCTCAAAGCAAACATTACATCTGTGGTGCTCTTTCCTGGCATGAACCCATACTGCTGCTCGCTGATCATCACCTCTCCTCTTAACCTAGCTTCTATTACTCTTTCCCATATCTTCTTGCTGGGGTAGTAACTACAGCAGTATAAAGCTGATCAACTTTATACCTCTGTAGTTGTTACAGTTCTGCACATCACCCTTATTCTTGAAACAATCTAGTTAAAAACTCCACTGTCGGGCATCCGGGCAGCGTAGCGGTCTATTCTGTTGTCTATCAACACAGGGATCCCGGTTCGAATCCCCGTTACCTCCGGCTTGGTTGGGCGTCCCTACAGACACAATTGGCCGTGTCTGCGGGTGGGAAGCCGGACATGGTTATGTGTCCTGGTAGCTGCACTAGCGCCTCCTCTGGTGGGATGGGGCACCTGTTTGGGGGAGGGGAACTGGTGCGGCTCCACATGTATGGGAGGAGGCATGTGGTAGTCTGCAGCCCTCCCCGGATCGGCAGAGGGGGTGGAGCAGCGACCGAGAAGGCTCAGAAGAGTGGGGTAATTGGCCGGATACAATTGAGGAGAAAAAGGGGGGGGGGGGGACTCCACTGCCATCTCTACTAAACAGCTCCATGCCTCTACCTCCTTTGGCAGTGAACGGTGCTCCCAAATACGCAGAAGCCGCATTCAGTTTTGGAAGAAATTAAAGGAATGCCGGTGGGATATAAAAAAGAAAAGAAAGAAGAGAAAAAAGAACTGACCACAACTCGTCAATACCCATTGTAAGAGCTCTCATTTTATTTCATTTGTCAGACGGTTTGTCTGGATCGATCCTCTTCCGGTTTGACTTTCTGAAGAAACGAGATAAAACCACAGAAAATCAGGTTGTGTTGAAACACAAGGAGGATGAAGGCAGAATGGTTTCAACGTTCAACTCAAACAAAGTATAAATATAATTAAGTTGAATAAGTTGATTTAAAAACGAGTATTTGACTTGCTGCATATGAAGCCGAAGCAGTGCTTCACTATGAACTGATCATCTTACTTTGATTGATGGAATGAAATCATAAGACATTTCGGTATGAATCTGATGAGACACAGAAAAGGAGTCAGAATTTGTTCACGTTGTCCTTCTGCTCTTCAGACATGTGATCAATTTATTCATTTATTTTCTCTTGTTCGGTGATTTTTTTCTACAGAAGTTGTTTTGTTTCTTCATACGTTTGAAATAAAGCTAATAAACTATTCAGCCTAAATTAATTATCCTTCTCTCCTAAAAGGTCAGAAAGAAGGTCAATTTCTATAAGGACAAAAATAACTTCAATGAATTCAGCCAAAGTCACCCTGCGTTAACAGATGGCAGAGATTCACACATCAGACCTGTGGAGCTTCAGGTCGGTGGTTTTGGTGGTTAAGTGGTTCGACGTCTGCCGTGGTACTAGACCCAGACCTCTGGTCCGGAAGTGGGACAGACCAGCACCAGACCTCCCCAACGGCCCTGTATTACTAAACACAATGTAAACCAAGGATGTGTGTGTGTAAATATCAAACTACCTCTTATCTCTTATATAGATAGATATCTACAATTCACACCACACATATACAAATACATGCATTCATAATTATTCATTCATTCATTCATCTTCAGCCACTTCTCCAGGGTCAGATTGCGGTGTCAGCAAGATAAGTAAGGCACTCCAGACATCCCTCTCCCAAGCAATGTCCTCCAGCTCCTCCTGGGGGATCCCAAGGTGTTCCCAGGCCAGACTGGACATGTAGTCCCTCCAGCGAGTTCTGGGTCTACCCCGGGGTCTCCTCCCAGTTGGCTGTGCCCAGTAAACCTCCACAGGAAGGCGGCCAGGAGGCATCCTAATCAGATGCCAGAACCATCTCAACTGGCTCCTTTCGATGCGAAGGAGCAGCAGCCCTACTCCAAGCTCCCTCCGGCTGTCCGAGCTCCTCACCCTATCTCTAAGGCTGAGCCCAGACACCCTACGGAGGAAACTCATTTGAGCTGCTTGTATCTGCGATCTCACCCTTTCGGTCACTACCCAAAGCTCATGACCATAGGTGAGGGTTGGAAAGAAGATTGACTGGTAAATTGAGAGCTTTGCCTTCCGGCTCAGCTCCCTCTTCACCGCAACGGTCCGGTACAACGTCCACATTACTGCTGATGCTGCACCAATCCGCCTGTCAATCTCCCGCTCCATCCTACCCTCACTCATGAACAAGACCCCGAGATACTTGAACTCCTTCACTTGAGGCAACAACTCATCCCCAGCCCGGAGGGAGCAATCCACCATTTTCCGGTAGAGAACCATGGCCTCAGACTTGGAGGTGCTGACTCTCATCCCGGCCATTTCACACTCAGCTGCAAACCGCCCCAGTGTGCGCTGGAGGTTGCGTTCTGATGAAGCCAACAAAACCTCATCATCTGCAAAGAGCAGAGATGCAATTCTGAGGTTCCCAAAACGGACACACTCCTCACCTTGGCTGCATCATGAGATCCTGTCCCTGAATATCACAAACAGAATCGGAGACGAGGGACAACCTTGGCAGAGTCTGACAACCACCGAAAGCGTGTTTGACTTTGTGCCGAGAATGTGGACACAGCTCTCACTTTGGTTCTACAAAGAGCAGATGGCTTGTAGCAATTGCCTCGGTACCCCATACTCCCGCAGTACCCCCCACAGAGTGCCCCGGGGTACACGGTTGTAAGCCTTTCTCCAAGTCCATAAAACACGTGTAGACTGGCTGGTCAAACTCCCATGCCCCCCTCAGCACTTCCGCAAGGGTAGATTTGGTCCGTTGTTCCACGGCCAGGACAGAATCTGCATTGTTCCTGCTGGATCCGAGGTTCGACAGTTGGTCGGAGCCTCCTTTCCAGCACCCTAGAGTAGACCTTCCCAGGGAGGCTGAGCAATGTGATGCTCCCTGGGAAAGTCTATTCATAATTCATTCATAATTATATTCCTTTTTTATTGGGATCATACGTTGTTGTTTTTTTTAATATATTTTATTTCTAAGTTTTTCCGTTTTATATTCAAGACACATGTAAACAAGATAAAACAAAATAAAAAAAATTAACAGAGAAAAAACAAAAACAACAACAAAAAAAAGCTGCCAGATATTTTGGTATATAATATAACTTGGTTCACAGCAGTTTTCAAGAAATTACACAGTCAGGTATTACAAGAGCACAGATAAAAGGTAAAGAGTACTGGGTTGCATCACTACAGACTGCAATTAAAAAAAATTTTCCTTGAGATAGACAATGAATGGACCCCATATGCTCAAGAATCTATTGGGTGCTTTCGATTTATGGAAGCGTATTCCCTCCATCTGTATAATTATGATCATTTCATTGAGCCATTTCTGAAAGCAGGGGGGTGTAGGTGATTTCCAGTCTGTTTGGATCATATTTTGGCAGCTGCCACGCCAACCATCAATGCCGATTTAAAATAACAAATTTCCTAAGTCCATATATGAGGCAAATACATGCATTTTGTTAAAAAAAGGTAAGGAGGAAACGAAACCTGGACATTATAGACCCATCGCTCTCCTCAACTGTGATCAAAAGTTGGTAACAAAAATATTAGCTAACAGACTGGGGAGGCATATTTCGTCAATTATACACCCTGACCAAACAGGGTTTATCCCAGGTAGATTCTCAGTTTGCAATGTACGTAGGCTTCTGAACAATTTATATACCAACCAGGTCGGGGACTCTGGAGCGGCCATCTTGTCCCTCGATACCGAAAAGGCATTTGACCAGATAGAGTGGCCCTATATATTTGAAACACTTGAAAGATTTGGGTTTGGGGATTTCTTTAATGCACTGGTCAAAATGCTGTATCTCTGCCCATCCTCCTCTATCCTCACCAATAGTGGCAGATCTGGGCCTTTTGATGTACAACGTGGGGTCAGACCTGGGATTGGATTTACAGGGGTGCATTTGGTTTTGGTAAAGTGGGGGTTGGGGGGGGTAATTACAAACTACATCTGGTTTAACAGCCTGTACAGAACTGAGCAACTGAATTCTAAATTGGATATGAAACATCAGCAGGATTAATTTCAGCACTGTCCTGATATTTGGGAGTCCCTTACCTGTCAGCAGCTGGGCCTGAGGATTGTGGCTGCGATATTTGACTCTTCATGGGGATAAAATCGGTCAAGGTGGGGCCCGTTCCCAGCACGGCTGCCCCGTCCAGAACTGCCAGCAGCCTTTGCATCATCCGGTTCCTCCGGGCCATGGCGTCGGCCTCAGAGGCCTCCTCCGCTGGTACCACCTGGGGCGGAACAGGAGAGAGGACACATACAGACGTCACTCCATTCATTTGGCTCAATTGCCATGGCAGTAAGGCCGCATGGGGATAATTTATATTTATATATAAATTTATTTAAAAAATTTTGAATTTATAGTAAACCAGGCGACACATTTTCCATTTAGCATTATTAGCATTTTGACAAGACATTAGTTTCTATTGGGGTGAACACATTTAGTAACTTTGTGATGTCATTATTGCTGTTGAGTTCCATATGAGTTGTGTTAATAAATGGTTTCTTGTTTGAGTTACCATGTTGCTGAGGTTGGAACACCTTCCCTTGGCGCTGCAAAAGATGAGACTGCTGGCACAGTGCTGCTGAATACCGGATGTCGGTTCCAGCGCGTACCAACTCATGCCGCATTGGGGGGGGCAAATTAATGTCTGATTTTGTAGTTTACTAAAATTATGTATAGTTTGTAGTCATTGGGTTTTCTGTTAAACTTACTGGACTTGTGAGCAAAGTGGGTTTTTGTGTTTTTTTTAAGTTATTTGTTTGATGTGTTGGTTTTGTTCACCCCCTGTGTCTGATTGGGCGGGTCACTCAGTAGACTAGCTACCCTTGTGTGTCATTTAGTTAGGCGAGTTCGTTCAGTTCAGTCCTAACTTGTAGCTTATTCGAATAGTGTTCTGTTTTAGCTGACCTCTTTTAGGGCCCAGAACTTTTGCTTGATAGTCTTGATTTGTATCTTTTTTGAAGTTTTTGGGTAGTCAAGTCAAATTTATCTATAGAGCACATTTAAAAACAACCTATGTTAACCATACAAGAAACACCAACATAGACAACACGGCAAAAAACTCCGTTCTGGTGTGGGAAGATGGTGGCACAAATTCACATTCGCAGCAGCCTCACCCAGTACCAGTGTGGGAAGATGGCAGCATGAATTCACATTTGCAGCAGCCTCACCCAGTACTGTTGATGCAGTGTCTTTGTCTATGTCAGTGTCTAAGTTTTAGTCTTCATTTGTTGGCTGGGAGAGCTGGCACTGGACTGGCTGTGAGAGCTTGGTCTGTTGCACTGTGGGCCCAGGGACCGCGGCCTTTCCTGGAGCTGCACCCGAGGAGGTAACACCAAGGGTGGTCTGACAGGATGCGGAAGCGGGGCAGGCTGAGCTAACTGCTAGCCCATGCAGACTGGCAGTTCCGATGACACCGAGGGCGGTCTGGCAGCGGCCTCACCTGGCGTTGACTGTGATGTTTTTGATGTCGTCATGTGGAGTAGGGGGAGGTGTGTCAAGGGTTTTTGGCTGGGAGAGCTGGCGCTGGATTGGCTGGGAGGGCTTGGTCTGCTTCGTCCGGTTGCCACAGGGACCACGGCCCCTGCCTGGAGTTGCACCCGAGGAGGAAACACGGAGGGCGGTCTGACAGGACGTGTAATTGGGGCAGGCTAGGCTAACTGCTAGCCCATGCAGACCGGTGGTTCCGACAGTCATCCTGGCCGGCGTTTGTTCCCTTGGACAGCGATTTATATATATATATATATATATATTTATTAGTTTGGATACATGTGTTAGTTTGAATATGTGTGTTCTTGTAGTTCTTGAATGTGTTTTTGTCTGTATGTTGAAGTGCTGTGTGCTGGGGGAAACGGCATTTCGTTTAATTTTATGTGCACAAGTACATAAGGTGAAATGACAAATAAAGTGTTCCTGATTCCTGACATAACTCGTAGGCACAAATAAACAACACATGGACATAGTCACAGCCAAAAATCAGCCACATCAGGGGGCTTCAAATGCTCATAAATTAAAATAAGTTTTGAGCCAGGACTTAAAAGAGTCGATGGAGGGGAAAGCTCTTATAGAGAGGGGAATGCTGTTCACAGTCTTAGGGCAGCAACCGCAAAGGCGCAGTCACAGCTGAGCTTAAGTTTAGATCACGGGACTGCCAGGGGTCCCAAGTCAGACGACCTGACAGACCTAGAGGTGGAATAGAGGGTTAAAAGGAAAGTAAAACCCTTATTTTGATGAAAACACGTGGCTCCTCGTGCCTGCTTGCTTGATCCATGACACTGTGCAAAATTATTTCTTTTCTTTTGGTAATTTATAAAACATAGCCAAATACATTCTGCATAATTTTACATTTCCATAATAGGCTACTTACACTACTGAGGGCAAATTCTACTGATAACTGTCTTTAGCATTTGTCCTTTATTCTTTATACTTGAGCTTTATTATGTGTGTAACTATCAGAACGCGTTTGCTTATGTGTGATCATAATTCTTTAGTTTTCTAACATTCCCACAATAAAGCAATCTATGTCCTAAAGCTTTATTTATGCCAAAATATCAGGAATATATTGTGTGTTTTTTGTGCTTTGCAAAGACATGGTTACATGTTGGCAGGCTCTATGTGTTCAATATAAGGTGATTTTATTATTATTATTATTATGATCTTAACTTCCGGTGTGGGAAGATGGCAGCGCGAACTCACGTTTGCAGCGGCCTCACCCTGTACCAGCTATGCAGTGTCTTTGTCTACGTCTACATCTGCGTCTACGTTTGCGTCATCGTGTGAATCTTTTATCTGGATCTTTGAATTTTTTTTCGCCGTTTAATGGCTGGGAGAACTGGTGTCGGATCAGCTGAGAGCTTGGTCTGCTGCATCCTGTGGGCCTAGGGACCACGGCCCTGCCCGGAGCTGCACCCAAGGGGAAACACCAAGGCGGTCTGACAGGATGCAAGCAGGGCAGGCTAAGCTAACTAGCTAGCCCATGCAGACCGGCAGTTCTGACAGTCATCCTGGCTGGCTTTCGTCCTGTGGACAGTGGAATTTTTGGATTGTGTTGCACCGAATGGGCTGTGTTGAACAGAGTAGCTCAGCAGTTAGCATTGTTGCATCACAGCAATAAGGTCCTGCGTTTGAACTCCAGGTTGTCCCAGGTCCTTTCTGTGTGGAGTTTGTATGTTTGCCCCGTATCTGCATGGATTTCCTCAAGTTTACTCCTGCTTTCTCTCGCCATCAAAAGACATGCATAGGTTAATACCCCTGTTTATGCCCTTGACCAAGGCATGGCAAGAAGAACTAGAGTTGGTCCTCGGGCGCTGTACAAAGGCTTTCTACTGCTCCTAGCTACAGTGTGTGTTGGTATGGGTTAAATGTGGAGGATGAATTTCTCTACAGAGATTAATAAAGTACATTTTATCTTATCTTGTTACTGCTCCCTCTCTCTGGAACTCTCTCCCCAAACACATCAGAGACTGAACCGATCTGTATATATTCAAATCAATAATCAAAACTCACCTCTTCAGAATTGTTTTTAATGTGTGATTAATGTGCGTTTTACACTTTTGGTGTGTTGCTTTTATATTTATTTTATCATACGTAAAGCATCTGAGTATTTTGAAAAGTGCTGTATAAATAAAATGCATTATTATAATTATTATTGTTATTGTTATTACAGTGATACCAGACGTTCCCTGGATGGAAGTCACTCATACATGTGGGCCGGACTGGTCATTTACCTTGAGGGCTTCTTTGACAGCAGAGGCTGCTTCCTTGATGATTCTCTCCAGATGACTCCCCCTCTTTCTCTCTGCTTCTAGCTCCACCCCCAATCGCTCCACCTCCACTCCTCTTTTACTGCATTCCTTCAGCGTCAAATTGTGGTCCTGACTGCAAACAACAGTATGGGAGTATAGCTCAGTGGTAGAGAATTTGACTGCAGATTAAGTAGTCTCCAGTTCAAATCAAAGTTCAAGTTCAGTTCAAAGTCAGCTGGTGGCAGGGTCTTTTCCTATCAGGCCCCGCTCTTGTGGAATAACCTGCCTGCTGCAATCAGACAATCAGAGTCTGTTGAGTCCTTTAAATCCAAACTTAAAACTCATCTTTTTGCCTTACCCTACAATTAGTTGCCTTTAAGTTGAGTGCTTCGCAACCTGTACTGTATGACGGGTTGGTTTCTGCCTCAATGAATTTACCAACCACTGTTCTGCCAACGAGATTATAGAGTATAGATTATTGACTATTGCAAACTGTTCTCTTCTCTCATATGTCCTTTCTCACTCTCTGAATGATGTCTTCTCCTTTCTCTTCTTCTGTGTGTGTGAATGGTGTGATGTGAGTCTCCCTTGGGTGCACGTGCAGTCTGTCCTCCCAGGTCTCCATGGTGATGGTGGTCGGCACCTGGATGCTGCTTGGCATCCCTCTCATCACATTTTCTTTTTATATATCTCATAATTCCATATAATTTTGTTATCCTGTTTCAATGTTATATCCTTCTGTCACTCAGATGTGTGACTAATGTGTTTTTTGTTTTTGTGTTGTCTACATGATGATGCTGGTCACGTGGCTCAGGTCCTGCGCTGTTCTGGTGGCATCTGGACACTGCTTGGCATCCTCCTCATCATATTCTTCATATATCTTATAATTCCATTATAATTCTGTTATCATATTTCAATGTTGTATTGTGTAAATTGCGTAAACACATCATCCATCGCACGTTGTCCATCTTGGGAGAGAGATCCCTCCTCCGTTGCTCTCTCTGAGGTTTCTTCCTATTTTTTCTCCCTGTTAAAGTTTTTTTTTAGGGAGTTGTTCCTTAGCCGATGCGAGGGTCTAAGGACAGGCTGTTGTGTTGCTGTAAAGCCTCCTGAGGCAAATTTGTAATTTGTGATATGGGCTAGACAAATAAAATTGACTTGACTTGACCAGTTTCTATTGTAGATGCGGCAGGCAGGAGCTGTGGTCATAAGGTCATTGGTACCTGTCAAGACAGCAACCTAAGAACCCACTGGTGGACACCGGCGGTGAGGGAAGCCGTCAGGCCGAAGAAGGAGGCCTTTCAGACTTGGTTGGCCCAGGGGTCTCCTGAAGCAGCAGACAGGTACTGGGAGGCCAGAAGGGCTGCCGCTTCGGTGGTCAGGGAAGCAAAAACTCGGGTGTGGGAGGAGTTCGGCGAGGACTTTCGGTTGGCATCAAGGAAGTTTTGGCAAACCATCCGACGACTCGGGAAGCGGAAGCAGGGATTGACTCAGGCTGTGTTCAGCCGGGGAGGGGAACTGTTGACCCGGACTGGGGATGTTGTCGAGCGGTGGAAAGAACACTTTGAGGTGCTCCTGAACCTGACTAACACATCCTTAGTGGAGGAGGTAGAGACTGAAGACTCAGGGGAAGCCCCACCCTTATCCCTGGCAGAGGTCTCTGAGGTAGTTAAAAAGCTCCTCGGTGGCAATGCGCCGGGTGTGGATGAGATTCGCCCTGAGATGCTGAAGGCTCTGGACATTGTTGGGCAGTCTTGATTGACAAGCCTCTTCAGTGTCGCGTGGACATCGGGGACAGTACCTGTGGAGTGGCAGACTGGGGTGGTGGTTCCCATATTCAAAAAGGGGGACCGGAGGGTGCGCTCCAATTATTGGGGCATCACATTGCTCAGCCTCCCTGGGAAAAGTCTACTCTAGGGTGCTCGAAAGGAGGCTCCGACCAATTGTCGAACCTCGGATCCAGCAGGAACAATGCGGATTTGTCCTGGCCGTGGAACAATGGACCAACTCTTTACCCTTGCGGAAGTGCTGAGGGGAGCATGGGAGTTTGACCAGCCAGTCTACATGTGTTTTATGGACTTGGAGAAGGCTTATGACCATGTACCCCAGGGCACTCTGTGGGGGGTACTGCAGGAGTATGGGGTACAGGGGCAGTTGCTACAAGCCATCCGCTCCTTGTAGAACCAAAGTGAGAGCTGTGTCCGCATTCTTGGCACAAAGTCAAACACGCTTTCGGTGGTTTTCAGACTCCGCCAAGGTTGTCCCTTGTCTCTGATTCTGTTTTTGATATTCATGGACAGGATCTCAAGGTGCAGCCAAGGTGAGGAGTGTGTCTGTTGTGGGAACCTCAGAATTGCATCTCTGCTCTTCGCAGATGATGTGGTTTTGTTGGCTTCATCAGAACGCAACCTCCAGCGTGCACTGGGGCAGTTTGCAGCTGAGTGTGAAATGGCCGGGATGAGAGTCAGCACCTCCAAGTCTGAGGCCATGCTTCTCTACTGGAAAATGGTGGATTGCTCCCTCTGGGCTGGGGATGAGTTGTTGCCTCAAGTGAAAGAGTTCAAGTATCTCGGGGTCTTGTTCACGAGTGAGGGTAGGATGGAGCGAGAGATTGACAGACGGATTGGTGCAGCATCAGCAGTAATGCGGACGTTGTCCCGGACCGTTGTGGTGAAGAAGGAGCTGAGCCGGAAGGCAAAGCTCTCAATTTATCAGTCAATCTTCGTTCCAACCCTCACCTATGGTCATGAGCTTTGGGTAGTGACCGAAAGGGTGAGATCACGGATACAAGCGGCTGAAATGATTTTCCTCTGTAGGGTGCCTGGGCTTAGCCTAGGGTGAAGAGACCGGACATCCGGAGGGAGCTTGGAGCAGAGCTGCTGCTCCTTCGCATCGAAAGGAGCCAGTTGAGGTGGTTCGGGCATCTGATTAGGATGCCTCCTGGACGCCTTCCTTTGGAGGTTTACCGGGCATGGCTAACTGGGAGGAGACCCCGGAGTAGACCCAGAGCTCGCTGGAGGGACTACATGTCCAATCTGGTCTGGGAATGCTTTGGGATCCCCCAGGAGGAGCTGGAGGGTGTTGCTGGGGAGAGGGACGTCTGGAGTGCCCTACTAAACTTGCTGCCACCATGACCTGACCCCGGAAAAGCAGCTGATGATGAATGAATGAATGATGATGACTTGACCAGCAAAACCATAACACCATTAAATATAATAATATGACTGGTAAATATTGTAATGGGACTAATAAATGTTATGAACGAACATGACTAGTAAATATCATGGTATGATAATGACCAACAATATCATAATATGACTGAAGACGAACGAACATGACTAGTAAATATCATGGTATAATATGACCAACAATATCATAATATGACCCTCTACAATTTGCATTTCGAACCAACAGGGATTGCAGGAAGCTACTATAACTACTCAACTTCATATACAAGCACTTACAGGGTAGTAAAAACCATGCTAGATTATTGTTTGTGGACTTTTCATTTGCTTGCAACACCACACAGCCCCGCCTCACAGAACGCTTTGGGTTGGACTCAACATTTTGAGCTAGATTTTGGACTTCCTCACAAACAGATTCTGAGACTAAATAAACATCTCTCTGGACTGTCTAGAAAAGGGGTAGGCAACCCTTTGGATATCCCGTGCCACTATACAAAGTTTAAAAAAAAAATCACACACAGCATGCTGTGTTGCTGTAAAGCTCACTGAGGCAAATTTGTAATTTGTGATATTGGGCTATACAAATAAAACTGACTTGCCTTGACCCAAGTGCCAGTTCATTTTCATAATGAGCATTTATCTATTTATTGATTTATTGCTGCTGCTCGTCTCCCCGTCAAAAGATCTGCGCTACACACAAACACACACACTTTATTAGCGCAAATGTATGAAAATTACTGGGGCACATAAAGAAAATTAACTCAATCTTACTGATTTAGTATGACTCTTGTTTGTCGCAACATCTGGTAACCACTTCAAGACACAGAATGTTGTCTACATCCACACTCTCGTCAAGAGCTATGCTGAATACTGACGCATCTTTCAATCCCAGTTTGCTGGTGTCTTACGTTTTCAGCCATGTCTGTAATGCGCCGGGGTGTGACACAAAATTCTGGGCCCTATAAATAAGCAGTCTCTGTGGGCCCCTTTCCTCTTTTGTCTCTCACGCCTCCCTTTTTTGAGTTCTAGCATACTGTATATTATTTACAGTGGTAGTAGGAGTTAGCTAGCCACCTTTCTTTTAAAAGCTCCTAGCTCACCTTTCTTTTGGAAGAAATTACTCAACAGTTGTTTTCTCTCGGTTTGCCTTCCCTTCCTTTCCTTTTTTATTTTCTGGAACCCAGATTTTGCTTTCTTTGGGAAAGACATGACTCTGAGCTCATGCTTGTATCAGCAGTCACTCACGACAGGACTAGATGAGCTGCATTGAGAGATGCTCATGAGGGGTGGACTAAACCATTTTGCACCTTTTGTTAAGGGGTGAGAGGGGCCTCAGAGAGAGGTGAGGGGCCTCAGAGAGCCTCCACTATTTTCTTTAAGTCCCTCAACCGATGTGTTGAGCCAATTTTAACTGAAGTTATGACACTAATTAGGTAGAAATAAACATTTGCAAACTAAACCAAACTTTTAATTCCAGGCTTCCCAAGCCCCGCTCCCTTCTGGGCCCTGGTAGGTCCTTCCCCCTTTCCCCCCCATTTCTTTGATCCTGTTGATGGTTGTGTCCTTGTTTGGTAACCCATCAAATATGACCTGCGAACTGCTGAGGAAAGCCTCCTTTACATACTCTCCATCGGAGAATAGCTTCCCATGTTAAGTAATGCACTGTACGACTTCATAACTGTCCTCTGTAGCTTGCTTCTTGGCGGCACACAGGCTGTAAACACGCTGTTTTGCTTCCCGTACTGGCCCACTGCCCTCTGGGTTGATTCAGCTTTATCAGCCGTTGATGTTTTTTCTCAGGCCTTGTTTCGAAATGACGTTTAACATTTTAAGTTCGACACACTTTCGCAGCAGAGAGTACACACGGCTCGGTCTTTTCATGAAATAAACCCGAATTCGTTTGTCCAAGACCGCTGAAAGAGGTGAATGTTAGATAATATTGTGTCTGCCATCGTCAGTTCTTGACATAAAGCAAAACAGAAAGCTAGCTAGCTATGCTACGTTGTCACTACTGCTGTGATGCTGCGCTCGTGGGCAGATCAGTGGGAGGGGGAGGGGCATGATACATTATGTCACTTGTGTACAGTCTTGCTGTCAAAAACAGTGGTGTATTTTGAATCTAATTAATTATTTTAGTATTAATTTAAATTGAATCATTCGTTTAGTTCACCATTAGGCTATATTTTATATGGAAAATATTTTTTATTAAACTTTTTTTTTTATTGAATTTCTCCATGTGCTCGTGTTAATGGGCTCATATAGATTGCCGACCCCTGGTCTAGAACATCAACTGGCTCCCCCTAAGGCTGTGGCCTCTCTCCCTGGTTACATATTATGTAACCGGGGAGAGAGGCCACAGGTTGTCAAACTCACTATGACAATGACTGTCATAGTGAGTTTGACAACCATCACATTGTAAAGTTTGCAGATGATACAGTTATAGTGAGCCTGCTGAACTATGCTGAAATGTCTCATGGTCCTTCTTTAAACTATTTTTTGAATTTGTGTAAAGAAGCCTTTTTAGAATTGAATGTGACAAAAACCAAAGACATGTGCATTGATTTCAGATGTCACCACCCAACTCTTGTGTGTGTAAACCTCTTTTCTAGTCTGGACCTCAATCTCAACCGAGCTCACACAGGTCCCCCTGCTCCGGCGGCACTATACGGCGTTGGTGGTTGTGCGCTCTGAGGGCTGACGAAGTGGCAGCAGTGACGGGAGCTGTCGGAGTTGGACCCTCCCTTGACCCAGAGTTCAGGACAACTGCCCCGGTGTTCCCCCGGTGTCAGCGGCCCTGTGTGTACCTCTATCCATATGCTTGATTAATGATGCCGTTGCGTCTGTCAGCTGTGTGTGTGTGAATATGTGGCCGCTGTGCCAGGCTATGTGATGTGGTTAATGTTCGTCTTGGTGTCTCTGATGATGTATGAGTCTTGTATGATTAAACCGTGGTGCATTTAGGCAAGTATAGTTGCAACGGCCTATTTTGGTTAACATTTGTGTTTCAGAACCTATTCAGAACCTGATTTTCTCTGTGCCCACCCACACTGTGATTTCTGCCTACGCCACAGATTTGCAGCAGGAATTATCTGTTAATTACTGACTCTCCGATAAATTACTTTGGATCAAAGCATCTGCAAATTAGTAAATCAAAAAATGTAAGACAGCTCACACTCTTTCCTCCGCGAACTACGCAGCAATCGTAGCAAACTCAAGGTTTTTTTTTTACATTTGTTTCTATTAATTTATGTTGCATTGGTTTGCCTGATTTGCTTTGATTCGTGGCTATTAACATTGCTGAATGACAAAGATCAAAATTTAATACAGGCTTTCATTCCCACTATGGCCTCCCATGATGCGGTGAGGTGATTCAGATATTTGTTTCAAGTTGTTTCCGCATTGAATATCGCTGCTTTTGTTGACCCTACTGACACCACTGGTGATACTAGGTACTGCAGTGGTGTTTGACCAATCCCAGAGATCCATTCAAAATGAAAATGAGTCACCAGTCCTGTTGTGTCATCACCTTCCCCATGGAACCGTTTTTTTTTTTTTTGCAAAGTCCTACCAACGTGTTCAAGATTTGGACATTTATGGATTAGTCATCGTTTTAAATATGCCAGCAATAGAAAGCATCAAAAAGCACATTTGTGTGTCTGTAAATCTGCAGGACTGTGGCTTCAATGACAGTAGAAGACAGACAGTAAATATGTCTTGAGCAGAGTATCATTAAGGACCGTGTGGTGCGACAGTCACCTGAGCGTTGCTATGTTATCCAGGAGGCCCTGGTGTTTGGTCTGGAGCAGCTGGTGTTCCTCGTGGGCGGAGCTAAGATTCTCTAGCTCCGTTTGCTGTTGCTTACACTTCTCTGTGAGCTGCTGCACCACCTAGTGGAGAGGGGAGGTAGAGCCATGTCAGAAGGTTTTGGTGAATAAAATTATTATGCTAATGTAGTCTCCAGACTGACTTTCCAGCCTCCAGAAGAATTATTTTAAACTTCATATCCTTGCTCATGTGGCTTGAGTTGGATTACTTCTTCTAATATCATGTATTCAATGAAGTCTGTGGTGCTGTACAACTAAAAGGTAAAATACCAGAAAGTTAAATCAGTTCATCTGATTCACCTTAGCAACAGGACCACCCTTAACACTGACCACTGTCTGCTCCTGAAGCTGTCTCTTAAGCCCACGTACTTCCCATACTAGGGGCAGTACTACAGGCAGAAGACTACAGTACTATAGGCAGCAGACTACAGTACTATAGGCAAAAGACTGCAGTACTATAGGCAGAAAGATGGGTGCGGTATGGGTTCCCCAGTTTCACTTATAGTTGCCAACTTGTATATGGAGGAAGTGGAAAAGAGGGCTCTGATGTTCTATCCAGGGACACCACCTAGCCATTGGTTCTGATTTGTGAACGACACCTGGGTTAAAATTAAAACTCAGGATGTAGCACATTTCACCGACCACATTAATTCTGTGGACAACCACATCAAGTTCACCAGGGAGGATGTGAAAAATGACAGGTTAGCCTTCTTACACTGTGAAATTGCAATTGGTGATGGGGGACATTTGACTGTTGATGTTTACCGTAAACCAACACATACTGACCAGTGTTTGACTCTCATCATCCACTGGAGCACAAACTAGGAGTCATCGGGACGCTGTACCACCGAGCTGACAACGTCCCCACCGACACAGCAGCCGGGGAAGTGGAGAAATCCCACATTAAACAGGCCCTGGTTAAGTGTGGTTATCCTAACTGGGCGTTTGTCAAAGCCAGGAAGACGCCCGAACAGTGCACCAGCTGATCAAAGAGAAGGGAAGGACAACAGCTGCCACAGCATAAACGAGTGGTGATTCTGTATGTGGCGTGACTTGTACACTGGGGAAACTAAGCAGACTCTGGTGAAGAGGATGGCACAACACAGGAGAGCTACCTCGCTGGGCCAGGACTCCGCAGTCTACACCCATCTGCAGGCCAGTGGCCACTCTTTCAAGGATGAAGATGTGCACATCCTTGATAGGGAGGAACACTGGTTTGAACGGGGAGTCAAAGAGGCCGTCTATGTGAAGAGGGAACGACCATCCCTGAACCGAGGAAGGGGGGCTAAGTGTACATCTGTCACCATCTTACAATGCTGTGATTGTAGCCATTCCCCAACCTCTGTGAATTGTACACGTGGCCATTGCAAGTCTAAATAATGGTCACGGCAATTCGCATTTCTAACAGAGCGGCGGTTTTGGTTGTTATGCAACTCTGCTACTCATAAGGGCGGGGATACCTGCAGTCAGCCAAGAGTGACAAAGTCACTTAGATCAGTGATGAAAAGTTTCTCCCACTACACCATGTGTCCAGGTGAACTGGTTCAACGTCCTGGGATTTCCTTACCTGGATTATTGAGCATGCATCAAAACAAAAGGTAAAATGTATAATATTTCTGCTCTCCTGCCCAACATGACTGATAAAGATCGTAATGTGACCAGTAAATATCATGACTAGAAATTAGCATGATATGACTAGCAAATGATATGACTAGCAAATACGAGTCATTGCCACAATCACCGACATTGACGTGACATGTGCGCACACATGTAGCGAATTCAGGGGGGCAGCTGGGAACCAACGCAGCCGGGATGCGAACCCGGGTCTCCTACTATGTTAACCAGTTGACTAAAGGGGCCGACCCATTAGCTAGCTAGCGAGTCTATTTATCCGTGCATGTTACACACACACACACACACACACACACACACACACACACCTTCAGCTGGCTGCGATTCTGGCGGGTTATCTGCTTGAGGATCGATTCTAAAACCTCCACCTCCAGTCGGAGTTGCTGCTCCTTGCTGCATGCTGCACGGTTCTCCCCCAGGAGGGCGCAGTTCTGCTCGGACAGCTGGCCCAGCTGGACCCGGTACGCCATGTTCTCGTGGATGGCCCGCGCCGTCGTGTCCTGCATCTGCCGACCCAACTGGTCCCGGAGCTCCACCTCCTTCGCTGCCATGCGCCTCTGCATCTCCTCCTCCAACCTGCCAAGGAGCGTGGGCCGTCCGTCATGTCATAAAACATGATTGAAAAACGGGCCAAAGAGCTTTGCAGCTTTATTTATTTATTTATTTATGATTTTTCCCTTTTTCTCCCAATTTAGTGGCCAATCGATTCCTATTTTAATTCAAACCCCCACCCTCGTACTGCATGCGTTCGCCAACTGCATCTCTCCGGCCGGCAGTCTCGAAGGAGACGCCTCCCCACTTTCGTGACAAGGTGACTCCAGGCCGAACCACTGCTTTTTCCCCACACACATAGAGACGCACTCATGTGACGAACACAAGCCGACTCCCACCCCCGAAGACAGCGCTGCCAATTATTGCTGCTTCATCGAGTCCGGCCATAGTCGGATATGATGAGACCGGGGCGCGAACCCTGATCCCCAGTGGGCAACTGCATCGACACAAAGCCGATGCTTAGACCGCTACGCCACCGCGGACTAGAGCTTTGCAGTTTAAAATAAAATAAAGGAGACAACCCAAGTTCGCCATTGACATGTCAGCTGTGTAAACTCTCTGAACGCAATGCCACCATTTACATCTGAACTGACTCCGGTTTCAGATCCACAATCTAAACCAGAAAGTCAATTACAAGTGAACTAGAAAAGAAAAGGTAAGGGCGACTGCAGGCCTGCCGTGTATGTCTCTATATGATGAAACACAAGCACCCAGATTCTTTTTTTTTCCCTCCCTTTCCCCCCCCCAATTGTATCTGGCCAATTACCCCACTCTTCCGAGCTGTCCCGGTCGTTGCTCCACCCCCGATCTGGGGAGGGCTGCAGACTACCACATGCCTCCTCCGATACTTGTGGAGTCGCCAGCCGCTTCTCCTAGACAGCGAAGAATCTTTGGCCCAAATATGGCCCACATCTGCAGTTATCTTACGGCCCACATTTGGCCTTGAATGACGGCGTTGACTCAGGGTGAGTGTGGCTGCCTCAACTCAGCCACAGGGCCACCTTTCGGGCTTCTTCTGGCCCACACAGCATTAATTTGGACCACATCTGGCCCACATAGTATGTGCTGTAACCAAAGTCAAGCCCGGTTCATTACATTTGGGCCACGTCTGGCCCACACAACACTTGCCGTAACCCAAGTGAGGTCCGGCTTATGACATTTGGGCCACGTCTGGCCCACACAACAATTGCCAGTGCCGTAACTGAGCCGTAAGTACCAAAAGTGCCCCAGATTAGGCCCAAATGTGTCTGCTATCTGGGTTTTCACCTGACAGTGAGGAGTTTCGACAGGGGGACGTAGCGCGTGGGAGGATCACGCCATTCCCCCCGAACAGGTGCCCCGACCGACCAGAGGTGCTAGTGCAGCAACCAGAACGCATAACCCCCTTCCAGCTTCCCACCTACAGACACGGCCAATTGTGTCTATGGGGACGCTCGACTAAGCCAGAGGTAACACAGGGACTCAATCTGGCGATCCCCGTGTTGGTAGGTAACGGAATAGACCGCCATGCTACCTGAACGCCCCCTAAGCACCCAGATTTTTGAAGACAAACGTTTAGTTCAATCCACCTGTTCTCATCTTCCTTGTATTATAAGTTTTTTGCAATGAGAATGAATTACAAAACAGACATTTCAACGGTTTGAAAGCCTATTTCCTGGGGAAACGTGCTGACTTTCCGAGTGTTTGTCCCAAAAACCAACCTAAAATGTAAAGAATACGGAACAAGTCACAGGTGCTGATCTAAGTGAATCGCAGATTAATACGTCATTATTTTCTCCATGTGAAAGGTGGAGGTGGTGCGGTGGTTGGAGATACAGACAGTCTTCCAGTAGAACAGCTTGATGTAGGAGGCAGAGAGAAACAGACCCGTTGACTCTGATTTTCTGGGACTACAAACCAGGTGTAGCAGGACTACAAACCAGGTGTAGGAGCCATTGTGAATGGTGTGCCATCAGCTCAGCAGTAAACAGTCCCTACTCTTGTAAACATGGATCCTGGGACCAAAGCTAACGCAGACAGTCTGATGTATTACAGACTACGTCAGGTCACACTATATGGGAACATTGTTGTACAGTCTTATTGGTTGTCATGGACACATCAACATCATGTTTCAGTCTTTTTTTCTTTTTTCCTGTTTCAGTAGGAACGTGTTTACTGCCGCACCAGTGTTCGTCCTACCTGGTCAAAACATCTCAACAGTAGCAGACGGAGACTGGAGAGAGTCTCCAGCCATGGTGAAGATGACTGGTAGTGTTGTGGAGCCTGACTCCATCATGCACATGGAGAACATAATGGAGGAACGTTGCAGATTTGAGCTTTAAATTAGTCCAGCATAACAGTAGAGTGATGTAACAAACCTGTCTTTGTCCAGGTCGGCTTTCAACTCCAGCTCGTAGATGGCGGTACTGTGCTCCTTCCTCTCACCAGCCAGCTGTCTGTCCAGAGTCGACAAGTCTCCCATCAGCTTCTCCCTCTGCTCCCGAAACTCCTCCAGAGCGGCCAGCTTCTCCGCTGGGCAGGAGAGAAGAGCAGCAGGTGCAGTGGATTTAATCAGACCAGAGGTGGTAAAATCAGACACAGATAATGAGTGGCCACATCAGAGACAGAGGAACTAATATGAATCACAGTATTCACGTTTCAGAATAATACAACGCACACCTTTTTTTTAAAGAGCATCAGAGACTGTCCACCAAAAAACTACCCCAGAGGTCGTTTGTACAAGCAGTTTATTACAACCTATAGTTACATTTTAAAGTTAAGCGACCTTTAGCGGTCGTGCTGCCAATAGCAATCTTAGTTACTATACTAGACGGCGAAACAACACAAAAACGCACTGACTACATATTCTATTGTTATCAAGTTGTTTTTAATCACTATTTACTGACGACTCACCTTTATTAGCCTGTCTACTATGAGGCTTTGTAAAAAGGATGTCAACAAATAGATAAAAACCCACAATATACAGAGGCGAAAAGTATCTGTGGCCGTTGGTAGGGGCGCTAGTTTAAGAAACGTTCCTGTGGGTCATATTAGAGGGTATGCGACCTATATGTGGTCGTATGGGTTGGAGGACTTGTACAAACGAGCTATGGGGTCGTTTTTTGGTGGAGGGCAGTCTCCTCTGTTTTGTTTATCCCATAAAACAGATTTCGGAAGAGGTTTTTATTATGGAATAGACTACCAAGACTGCGTTCAGTTTTCATGTGTGGTCTCACTAATTGAACCCTAACCTTGATAGTAGAGTTTAAGTGCTTCATTCAAGTGCTCTATCACATGGTGAAACACACTGCTCAACGGCAAGGTGTGCATAGTATATATATTGACAGTTCAATGTATGCTACACTGTTTTGATAAAACTTATGTATTCATTTAGTGCCTCATTAAAGGTTATTGTGAGTCTGCTCCTGCTTGTCTACTCTGTCCATGCAGCACCTAGTCCATGTCTATAATAATAATAACAATAATCATCATCATTACACTTATATAGTGCTTTCTATCTGTCCTGGAGGAGGAATCGCTCTTCTGATGCTCTCCCTTTTTGCTGTTGAGTTTTTCCCTCATCTGAAATGAGGCTCTAAGGATTGCATTGTCACTTATTCAATACTCATCCTTCGCAGAGTGCAATGTGATGTTAAAGCCCTCTGGGACTGAAGTGTGATTTAGGCGGATTAAAGCAAATCTTAGTCCACCATCTTCTCACCAAGTGTCCTGTTTTCTGAGCAGAGCTTGTCCATCCTCTCCTCGGACTCCTGCTGCAGCTGGCTGAGCTGCAGCTCCAAAGATCCAATCTGACGCTCCTTGGTTTGCTGGAGACGAACCAGACGCTCCGACAGGTCAGCCAGCTCATCCTCCTTCTGTTTCAAGGAGTGTTTCAGATACTCGGTAATGTCTTTGGTGTCCTCCTGCAAAGACTTGTACCGGGAGGAGAACTTGTTTTTCTGCACCACCAGCTCCTCATATTTCTGCTGAGCTCTGGAGGACCAAGAGAAGGACAGGTACAGCCCAATTCTTGCAAACTTATAGGCATACATGTGACAGGTGTACATATGATAAGAATGCATATGACAGCTATGACAGGTGTGTATACAATAGGTGTGAATATTCGACACTGTCAGGTATCTGAATATATTCTAGCCGTCACATCACGGGGTTACAAATGTGGTCTGCAGATAAATGAAAAGTTTGCGTTGTATTGATTAATTTTTATATTATTCATTGTAGTATACCGGGCTATCCACTAGTGGGCAAGAGAGGGTCTGTGAAGGCAGATGCTGGGACAGAGAAGAAGAATCAGAGCAGCATATCAGCAAGAGAAGAAGCAAAGTGAATTTGTTCACCTTTTATAACAATAAAGTACCCCAAACGCTGACCACCTTAGTCAACTTACTATACTCACAAAGCATAATCAAACCATGAGGCATCTACTTACACGGACACGGAAACGATCTGATAATTTAGGCAAGATTATAACGACGTTCCGTGTTGTTTCCCCGCCCCCTCCCAAAAGCCGCCTGTCAATCAAAACGCAAGCCTCACCTCTCCAGCTGACTCTCTAAATTTTGGACTCGCGACAAATAAAACTCCCTCCCTTTAGCGTCGGACATGTCTTCTTCTTCCGCTCGGGCGTCCTTTTCTCCCAGCTTTTCTCCTTTTATCTTCGCTTTCTTTTCATTATTTTACCAACAGTCGAGCGTAACGCGGAGGGGGGAACCCGAACACACGCTGTTGCCAGGCAACGACAACGCGTCGCGGACCTCCGGAAGTGGTCCCGGTTAAACCGGAACACGCGCTTTTCACGACGCAAACACGCAGCGTCCCGATACTAAAAACCACAAACCAGCGATACAACAACAAGGGCATCACACGTGATGCACGAACCTCTTAGAGAAAAACAAAAAGAAGACAAACACGAGTAACAGTGTGCGTTGAGACTGTCCTCCACCAAAAAAACGACCCCATAGCAGCTTATAGCGCTATAGTTACGTTTGAAAGTTAAGCGACCTCTAGCGGTCGGCTGCCAATAACAATCTTAGTTACCATACTAGACGGCGAAACAACACAAAAACGCACTGACTACATATTCTGTAGTCAGTGCGTTGTACAATGGATGTCAACAAGTAGATAAAAACCCACAATTAACAGAGGCGAAAAGTATCTGTGGCATATGTCCTGCCACCGGTAGGAGGCGCTAATTTAGGAAACGATCCCGTGGGATGACCTATGTAGTCGTATGGGTTGGAGGACTTGTTGCTTACAATAAAGACGAAAATCAAAGCATAATGGGTAAGTCATTGCCCATCTTAAATGAGAGAAAAACTAATATTCAACGCATGGCTGCAACCCAATTTCACAGAATAAGAGAGAAATATTCTGAGCAGGAAATCTGAAGCCCCTCCCCCCAACTCCAGTCTATGGATTTAATGATCTCTTTAGGTGTAATATGTTCTATAAAATGACAGAAATTATGGGCACCATCTCTCATTTAAACCAACCAACCAATCAATAAATCAATCAATTAATCAATCAATCTCTATCTATTTGAACAAAAAGAAGGTAATGATAAAAAAGAACACTACTGGGTTCCGCAGCAACAGACACATCATAAAGTTTGCTGACGATTCAGTTTTTGTTGCCGGTGGAGGAACAGGATCAGGAGCCAGCGGTGGATGACTGTGGCTTGGTGTGATGAGTCTTTCCTCCATCTAACTGTGTCAAAAACGAAAAAAGTACCATTTCTTTCAGAAAGTCACTACCAAGTCCACTGCCGGCTGTTGTAAAAGGTGTGGACATTGACCTGGTGGAGAGCTACACGTGTTGTTCTTGATAACAAGCTGTGTTTTGAATCCCACGTTGACGCTACCTCTAAAAAGGTCTCGTCAAGTCCATTTTTATTTATATAGCCCAATACCACAAATTACAAATTTCTTCCCTGGAAAAAAAAAACTCTTTCAGCATTTCTTCTAAGACAATGATTGTCTTTTACAGAAGTTTCATCGAATCCGTTTTAACCTTTTGTATCGCTGCTTGGTTTGGAGACCTAATAAGAACAGATTTGGCGGTCTTGTTAAAACCAGTAAGACCTCAGGCAGCAGTCAGGCCAGCTGGGTCATTTATAACAGGCAGGTCCTCGGGATGCCTAAAGCTGTGTTGGACTGCCAGGACCATCCACTCTACGGGCAGGTTGACTTGTTGTCCTCAGGCCGCCTCAGGGCTCCTGTTGAGACGACTAAAAGATTCTATGTCTCCTTCTGTTGATGTGCTTAATGGCAGTCAGCACTCTGGTGCACTCCTTCACTACCCGGACACATTTGCACATTTGGATATTTATACTTGGTATGAATTTCCATGTCTTTGGACTGTGGGAGGAAACCGGAGCACCAGGAGGAAACCCACATAAACACGGGGAGAACAGGCAAACTCCACACAGAGGACGACCCGAGACGACCCCCAAGGTTGGACTACCCCGGGGCTCGAACCCAAAACCTTCTTGCTGTGAGGCGACTGTGCTAACAGCTGCACCACCATTCTACAACCCAGACCCAGTCTGAGTTGATGCAAATCCCTCCCACAGTGTCACAACTAGATCAGGGGTGGGCAATCTTATCCAGAAGGGGTCAGTGTGGGTGAAGGTTTTTGTTCCAACCAAGCAGTTACACACCTGATCCCACTAGTCAACCAGTAGAGTCTTTGCTGAGGAACTTGATTAGGAGACACAGGTGTGTAACTGCTTGGTTGGAACAAAAACCTTCACTCACACCGGACTGCCCACCCCTGATCTAGATCTTCTCCAGATGTGTCAAAAACGTTGAAATAGCTCCTGGCAGCGTCCGGCACCATCCTGATTCTTTCTGACTTCCCCTTTATTTCAGCAGCGCAATTCATGGCCACGGCAATGAATGCCAAAAACCTTTTCTTGACCCTGCAGATATTCTGGTCAGCGCCACTCCTTCTCTGCTTCGGTTCTTTTTGCACTTCCACCATCTCGTCATTTCGCTCCGTTCTCTTAGTGGCTTTGATGTACAGCAATCTCATTTCTGCTCTCATCTTATTCACTTTCTCTTCCTTAATCCTTTCTGGATGCTGTGCTGACGCTGTGTCACGAGTTCCCTTGCACTGCAAGCAAAGTGCTGCTGCTCCTTCTCAACTTTACACTCCTCCACACTGCAGTTGTCCTCCCCGCATCTCCCACAGCTCCCGACTCCCCTACAAACTGCAGCAACATGTCCATATTCTTGACAACAAAAACACCCGAGAGCAGCGCTCTCTGATGTGTCAAGAATGACAGAACATACATGGGTGTGTACAATAAGATAAAAACAGAATCGCCAGGATCTGGATATTTACACAAGCTATTGACAAGAATAGACAGACAGCATTGAAGTGTCGCCATGACGAGCAGGAAGAAAATATATGTATTTCTGTATAACACTGCTGGTGATGTGAACATCATATACAGGAGTCAGGTAGCAGTAATGCTAATGCAGCACTCATGCGTTTACATGCACAGTTAAGTGGAGCTACGGGTGTAGCTCGATTAGGCCATGTAATTGGACCACCGTCGTTGTCCCAGTACACAAGAACCGGGGGAGAATCGGTTTATTGACAGAAGTGTGTCCCACCCCGGTACAGTAGGTGGCGATATGCCCCCCCCCCCTTTCATCTGGTTGCTATTGGACCTTACTTCTGGTTGACCTGTTGCGTCACATACAAGCGATGTACTTTAGGTTATTCAACTCCTTTAGCTGATACAACATAACGTTTGTCTCCCCGTCTGTCCAGAAATGCGTGGTTCTCGTTCTAGCACTCGCCGTGTGAAAGACCGCTGTGGGAACTATGGCGCATGCGCAGCACGCCGAGGCCAGTTCAGGGCCAACTGAAGCGTATACATGCCAGAGTAAAGAGATCCCCAACCGCGTTATCTAGGTGTGTTTGTCCCACTTCGAGAAATTCGATTTAGTAGGATTTCAGCCGGGCCAACACGTGTACATGTATCTTAAAAGTCCAGTTTTAGTCGGACCAACACCACAAATCCACTCTTTCTAACATCACGTAACAGTACTGAATGGCGAGACTCAGATTCCTCTTAACTAGTGAATCTACACAAGTTCATCCATGACCCTCCCGGTCATAAATTAAGGAACATGGCATTAACCTTCAGGCCTTGTCCATCCGCACAACGTGAAAAGAATGTCTCCATGTCCTCCTGATACTGAGAGATGAAGAAAAAAAGTCATCCTTTGCTTCAATTCATTCTCCGTCCCGGAAGTCTTCTGCTGTCCATCTGGGGACCAGCGGGCTGTGTCCTCCCCACTGACCAACTCTGGGGGGGGACTGTACCAGCACAAGGCCGTCTGAGGGTCCGTCACGATGTTCAGCTGTTGCACCGGGTTACAAGTCAAGACCCCAGTGGGAATCAAATAAAAACGGCCCTAAAATCACAGGGTAACCTCTAACCCTAGCTGGAGCTGTTTTACGGGGGAAACCTAAACTGGACTAAGTCAAAACTAACTTGAAAAAAATCTAGATCATCTTTTTTTCTTTAGAATGCGATGTGCAGAACTGTAACAACTACAGAGGTATAAAGTTGATCAGCCACAGCATGAAGACTTGGGAAAGAGTAATAGAAGCTAGGTTAAGAGGAGAGGTGATGATCAGCAGCAGCAGTATGGTTTCATGCCAGGAAAGAGCACCACAGATGTGATGTTTGCTTTGAGAATGTTGATGGAGAAGTATAGAGAAGGCCAGAAGGAGTTGCATTGTGTCTTTGTAGATTTAGAGAAAGCGTATGACAGAGTGCTGAGAGAGGAGGTGTGGTATTGTATGAGGAAGTCAGGAGTTGCAGAGAAGTATGTAGGAGTGGTGCAGGATATGTATGAGGGAAGTGTGACAATGGTGAGGTGTGTGGTTGGAATGACAGATGGGTTCAAGGTGGAGGTGGGAGTACATCAAGGATCGGCTCTGAGCCCTTTCTTGTTTGCAGTGGTGATGGACAGGTTGACGGACGAGATCAGGCAGGAGTCTCCATGGACGATGATGTTCGCGGATGACATTGTGATCTGTAGCGAGAGTAGGGTGCAGGTTGAGGAGAGCCTGGAGAGGTGGAGGTATGCACTGGAGAGAAGAGGAATGAAAGTCAGTAGGAGCAAGACGGAATACCTATGCGTGAATGAGAGGGAGGACAGTGGAATGGTCAGGATGCAAGGAGTAGAGGTGACAAAGGCATTTGAGTTTAAATACTTGGGGTCAACTGTCCAAAGTAACGGGGAGTGCAGCAGAGAGGTGAAAAAGAGAGTGCAGGCAGGGTGGAGTGGGTGGAGAAGTGTGTCAGGAGTGATTGGCGACAGAAGGGTATCAGCAAGAGTTAAAGGGAAAGTTTACAAGATGGTTGTGAGACCAGCTATGGTTTGGAGACAGTGACACTGATGAAAAGACAGGAGGAGGAGCTGGAGGTGGCAGAGTTGAAGATGCTAAGATTTTCACTGGGAGTAACGAAGAAGGACAGGATTAGGGACGATTATATCAGAGGGACAGCTCAGGTTGGACAGTTTGGAGACAAAGCAAGAGAGGCAAGATTGAGATGGCTTGGACATGTGTGGAGGAGAGATGCTGGGTATACTGGGAGAAGGATGCTGAATATGGAGCTGCCAGGGAAGAGGAGAAGAGGAAGGCCAAAGAGGAGGTTTATGGATGTGGTGAGGGAGGACATGCACGTGGCTGGTGTGACAGAGGAAGACGCAGAAGACAGGAAGAAATGGAAACGGATGATCCGCTGTGGTGCCCCCTAACGGGAGCAGCCGAAAGTAGTAGTAGATATATATCCATTTTTGGCAACACTTTAGTATGGGGAACATATTCTCCATTAATTAGGTGGTTATTAGCATGCCAATTAGCAACATATTGGCTCTTAATTGGTCATTATTAAGTACTTATTAATGCCTTATTCTGCATGGCCTTATTATACAACCAGTTAGCCATTAACTACGAGTTTAACTACAAGTGTTCATAGTGTTAAATTACTGTAAATTAAGTTTTTGTTACTCAGAATATGTTCCCCATACTAAAGTGACATCTTGATCATTACTAATTCACTAGTAATTAAGTTTTTTATGTTCCCCATACTAAAGTGTTATGTATTTTTTTTAAATACTTTTTCCCCCTTTTCACCCCAGTTGTACCCAACTAATTACCCCACTCTTCCGAGCCGTCCCGGTCGCTGCTCCACCCCCTCTGCTGATCCGGGGAGGGCTGCAGACTACCACATGCCTCCTCCCATACATGTGGAGTCACCAGCCGCTTCTTTTCACCTGACAGTGAGGAGTTTCACCAGGGGGACGTAGCACGTGGGAGGATCACGCTATTCCCCCCAGTCCCTCCCCCCCGAACAGGTGCCCTGACCGACCAGAGGAGGCGCAAGTGCAGCGACCAGGACACATACCCACATCCTGCTTTTCACCGGCAGACAAGGCCAATTGTGTCCGTAGGGACACCCGACCAAGCCGGAGGTAACGCGGGGATTCGAACCGGCAACCCCCGTGTTGGTAAGCAACAGAATAGACCACTACACCACCTGGACAATCAAAACAACTTCTAAACGAAGGAGGTATCTAACTATATCACATCCTGCAAAATGGCACCAGGGTTACCGTGGCGTTCCATCCGAACACGTCTCTTCTGGTCCTCTAACAGCACAGCTGGCCACGTGCACCGCCCGCTGGGGGAGACTGTTGTCTGGTCTAAGGAGAAAAAAGGAAAAGGCTGAGGGAGTCGCAGGTAAAAGGCAATGACCGTATCTGATTGAGATTAAATCGCGTTAAACATGAAGTCCTTCGTGCACTGCGTCTACTAAATCCTTTTTGAGAACTTTACACACAAAATATGTGACGGCTTCAGTAACTCGGGCATTTCTGGATAACTGACCTTACGTTTACTATATTTCTTTGTTTCTTGTCAAAATCTTCTTATAGTTACTGTAAAGATGAAATCTGACGAGGCCCGTTTCGGTTTTACCGTCTGTGCGATCGACGCTGGAGGCAGTTTAACCTTTCCAGGGGCATCCCTGCAAACCTCGGTGGAAGGCAAAAGAAGTCAAGTCACGAGTCACTGGTGTTACAGTCAGAGTTGAGTTGCGAGTCTTTTTCGGGTTTGACAAGTCTAAAGTCAACAGATTTATGTCCATGCAGCGTCTTTGTCCACGTCTAAGTTTGTTTTGTCTCGGTTTGATGGCTGGGAGAGCTGGCGTTGGATCAGCTGGGGGAGTTTGGTCTGCTGTGTCCGGTGGGCCCAGGGACCAAGGCCCTGATCGGAGCTGCGCCCAAAGAGGTAACACACCGAGGGCGGTCTGACAGGACACGGAAGTGGGGCAGGCTAAGCTAACTGCTAGCCCATGCAGACCGGCGGTTCCCATAACACCGAGGGCGGTCTGGCAGCGGCCTCGGCCTTAGTGTTGGCTATGTTTTAGTGTCGTTATGCGGAGTGCGGGGAGGTGTGTCGAAGGTGTCTGGCTGGGAGAGCTGGCGTTAGATCGGCTTGGGGAGCCTGATCCGCCACATCCGGTGGGCCCAGGGACCACAGCCCTGCTGGAGCTGTACCCAAAGAGGAAGCACCGAGGGTGGTCTGACAGGACGTGGAAGCGGGGCAGGCTAAGCTAACTGCTAGCCCATGCAGACCGGCGGTTCCCATAACACCGAAGGCGGTCTGGCGGCGGCCTCGGCCTTTGTGTTGGCTGTGTTTTAGTGTCGTTATGCGGAGTGCGGGGAGGTGTGTCGAAGGTGTCTGGCTGGGAGAGCTGGTGTTAGATTGGCTGGGGGAGCCTGGTCGGCCACATCTGGTGGGCCCAGGGACCAAGGCCCTGCCGGAGCTGTGCCCAAAGAGGAAGCACCGAGGGCGGTCTGACAGGACGTGGAAGCGGGGCAGGCTAAGCTAACTGCTAGCCCATGCAGACCGGCGGGTCGGACAGTCACCCTGGCTGGCGTTCCTTCTCTGGACAGTGGAATTTTTGAATTGTGTTGCACTGAGTGGACTGTGTTGTCAACTGCTCGTGTTTTTGTTTTTTTGCTTCTCTGTTTTTGGTGGTGTCGTTTTGGGTAAATTTGGGGTGTGTGTTGGCTTTTGTGTCGCATTGCTGTGGGCCGGGGGAAACGGGATTTCATTTCTTTTGTGTACGCAAGTGCATGAAAGAAATGACAGTAAATTGTTCCTGTTCCTGTTCCTGACTAGCTTGATTCGAGTCCAAGTCACGTGACTCGGAGTTCTGCGAGTCGCTGTAGTAAAGCCGTGGTGACGAACGAGTGGAAACACACCGAACGCCATCTGGACGCCACCGTGTCCCAGCTGACACGGCGGAGCGCCGCCACATGGAGGCTGGCCTCGATAACGAAACTGGACCCGGTTGTACGTTTGTAAGAAATAACGTGACCATCAGGAATCAGGAACACTTTGTCATTTCACCTCACCAGCCCACAGCAGTGCAACATACCGAAACACACAAGAATTACGAGAACACGCATTCAAACTGACACACATATCCAAGGCAAAAAAATACAAAAATAAAATAAAATCACTGTCCAAGGGAACAAACGCCAGCCAGGATGACGGCTGGAACTGCCGGTCTGCCTGGGCCAGCAGTTAGCTTAGGCTGCCCCGCTTCAGTGTCCTGTCAGACCGCCCTTGCTGTTACCTCCTCGGGTGCAGCCCCCCGCAGGGCCGCGGTCCCTGGGCCCACGGCCCTGCAGACCCAGCTCTCGCAAGCCGACCCAGCAGCCGCTCTCCCAGCCAACAAACGAAGACACAAATCTAGACGCAGACGTGGACAACGACGCTGCGCCCTCACCGGGTGAGGCCGCCGCAAATGTGAATACACGCCGCCGTCCACTTCACCGCTTCTGGAGCATTCACAGTGACATTTCACTTCCTCTTTGTGATTTCCGATGTGTTTTTACTTCTGAATGCCACGGGAATGCCATGTGCCGTGTGTTCAGCCGCGCTGCTGATGCGTCCGCGCCGTTCTCACAAAGACGTGCTCGCGTCATTGCAACTGTTGCGCAATACAAGTTCAACACATGTGGGTGTTTTTTTTACTTTCATTTGTTGGTTTCTGTTGTCACCTTTAAGAGGAAGCCCTGACAGGAAATTTAGCAAGATGTCAACGCCCGCATTTGCGCTCAACACATCTCCGAAACGTAGAAGTACTTCACAGTCGAGACAAACCAAAGACGCACAAAAAAAAAAAACCAGATTAAACAAACATGATGAATTTCAAGTCTGTCACACCACACTTCCTGTATGAGAACTGTCAGTCCTCCATATCAGTATGTATTGCGGTACTATGTTAGTACTGTTGGAGGTACTGTTGTCTGTGTACCATGTGTATCATCAGTATGTACTGTGGTACTATGTTAGTCTGTTAGTGGTACAGTTGTCTGTGTACCATGTGTATCAGTATGTACTGTGGTACTATGTTAGTCTGTTAGTGGTACAGTTGTCTGTGTACCATGTGTATTAGTATGTACTGTGGTACTATGTCAGATGAGGTTGGTGAAGTGGGGGAAGTGTGATGTGAGCCACTTTGTAATTTCTGAATATTTTCCTGGAAATACAACAAAGAAAAAAAAAAAACCCCAAAAAACCTAAAAATCACCATCAGCGTGGTTTTTGCATCACGTCCGCGGGTTCCACTGCGTCCCAGGACTTGCCACCGGGGTTCAGAAACTCGCCGTGGAACAAAATCATCCTCACCATCGCTCACTTCCTGTCTTTTCAGAAGACAGGAAGTGTGTCAGCTGGTTCGAGCAGCGGCAGTACTGCTGCTGCTTCCAGGTCGTCTCGGCGGCAGCGGGAGGCTGGCGGATCAGGTGCCTGAGATGTGTGAAGACTACCGTGCAGACTCCATGAACTCGCCGGCCTGGGAACGATGAGCAAACGAAAGCTGAGTGAGTCTTTTCTCTCTCTCTCTCTTTTTTTTTTTTTTTGTCCTTGATGAAGCTGAGCAGTATTCTGAAGGTCTGGTTTCAGAAGAGGGGGGAAAACTGTTTGGTAGGAAAGTGACACCATGAAAAGCCATAACAAGACAAAACACAAAGAGGTGGTGGTGAAACTAGGAGCCGCTGGACAGCGAGGCTGGACAGGTCCCTCATGTTTCACTGGCTCCGGGTTTCTTTCGTAATTTTACACTCAAGTCAGGCTTCATGTGGCTCTTCTGTCTTTCTGTGAATCTACAAGAGAACGTTACACACCCCTCCACTAACACTAACACTTCCTCTGCAATTTGTCATGACATATAGAAGATAACACCTCTTCATCATGGTGTGTGTGTGTGTGTGTGTGTGTGTACAACACATACTGCCCCCAATATCCATCCACCCATCCATTATCTGAACCGCTTATCCTGCTCTCAGGGTCGCGGGGATGCTGGAGCCTATCCCAGCAGTCATGGGGCGACAGGCGGGGAGACACCCTGGACAGGCCGCCAGGCCATCACACCGGGCCGATACACACACACACACACACACACACACACTAGAGACAATGTAGTACGGCTGATTCACCTGACCTACATGTCTTTGGACTGTGGGAGGAAACCAGAGCCCCCGGAGGAAACCCACACAGACACGGGTAGAACATGCAAGCTCCACTCGGAGGACGACCCGGGACAACCCCCAAGGTTGGATTTCCCCGGGGCTCGAACCCAGGACCTTCTTGCTGTGAGGCGACCACGCTAACCACTGCGCACAGCTCTGTAGATGCAACAGAATTTCCAAATCAGTCTCATCAATCTACCAACCATTAATGCTGGTGTTCAGTACTTACAATTGAACCATTCACGTTGACGGAAGGATCAATGTTGCACCCAAGGGCGTAGGAGAGAGTTTTATATTGGGTGGTGGTGGGAGGGCAAAACCCTGTGGGGTGGTCCGGGGGCATGCTCCCCCTGGAAAGAGTTTTTAAAAACGGTTTGAAATTGCCATTTTACAACAGTTTTCAGCAAAGATGGCCATATGATAAGGCCTCCCCCGGAAGAGTATGATTATTTTTAATTTCGGCAACTAAATTAACTTTTTTTGGGGGGGGGGATTTTTCTCCCTTTTTGTCCTCCCCAATTGTATCGGGCCAATTACCCCACTCTTCCGAGCCGTCCCGGTCGCTACTCCACCCCCTCTGCCGATCCGGGGAGGGCTGCAGACTACCACATGCCTCCTCCCATACATGTGGAGTCACCAGCCGCTTCTTTTCACCTGACAATGAGGAGTTTCACCGGGGGGATGTAGCACGTGGGAGGATCACGCTATCCCCCCTCCCCCCTGAACAGGCGCCCCGACCGACCGACCAGAGGAGCCGCTAGTGCAGCGACCAGGACACATACCCACATCCGACTTCCCACCCGCAGACACGGTCAACAGACCAAGCCGGAGTTAACACCAGGATTCGAACCCACGATCCCTGTGTCGGTAGGGAACGGAATACACCGCTACGCTGCCCGATCATGGTAGTTGGTTAACAACAGTATGAAGTTACCAAACTACCACAACACAGCCCTCTGACATGAATGTACACGTTATAACACCGTATTCACAGTAAGCTTACTGTAAGTCGTCCCGTGCTAACGTTATAACCTTCAGGGTGTAGGGGAGCTCAAGCAGGAGTCGTGACAGCTTTCTCTTTCGGCTACACAACGTGCACCATTTATTCCTTCCGCCATTACAACGACAACCAAAAAAACCCGCGCAGTGGAAGTGCGTCACTGTAAACCCGAACCGAGGAAACAGCAGCTGTAAACCAACGTTCCTACCAGCTCAATAAGGGGAATTATGTAGCTCCATAACCGCTACAAGGGTTTATCTGTGTGTCACCACCACACAACGGCTTTGCTAACTAGTGTAACCTATTTTTCTGGACTTAGCCCGTTAGTGATTTTAAGTTCCTGTTATAAGCTGTTGCCACAGTATATGCGTTGAGCTCTTATTTTGAAGGCTGAAGAGAGAGCGGAAGTGCTGTACGCGGTGTTGTTGCCGCGGAGTTCTGTTGGGGGGAAGAATCCAAATAAAGTGGTGCTCGTGTGAAAGTGGAACCTCCCTATTTGTTCTTCCCGCGCTCCGAAGAGACTTCTGAGGATCTGCACACTTCCGGATCCCACCGCTGCCACCAACGTAGCCGAGGGTTTGTAGATGTCCGCCTATACTGTACGAAACTATAACATAACAAATAGAGTAAGCACACTTCGCGGGGGAATTTACAAACCTGAGCGACGACGAGTAGCGGAGGATTCATCGCTGCCACGTCACTGCCACGTCACTGCCACGTCACGCGTCAGCGGGCCGCCGCCAGTACCAAGGACCTGGGGAGGAGGGGGGGGAGGGGGTTGTTGTTGGCGTTAGTAACTAATCTACTCATATATTTTCGTAATGTGTGTGTGTGTGTGTGTGTGGTGTTAGTGTAGAGAGCGGGACCGAAAACTAAAGCACTTATGATCCTAATTCTTTTTGGAGGTGGTAGGTATTGTCTCAGAGAGTAAGGGGAAAATCCCCGAAAATTAAAATTATGCATAATTATGCAAAATATGCATGTTTCTAAAAATGGCTAAAAACCACTTTTCTCGGCATTCCAGATGATTCTGAGCATCTTTGATTTTTTTTCACCTATATAAAAAAAATTTCTGGGACTTAGAAATGTTTTGGCATTATGCAAAATAATATATGCATTTTTGCAAAAATGCACTTATGATCCTAATTTTTTTGGGGAGGTGGTACGTGTTGTTCCAGAGAGGACCAGAAAAATAGCAGAACATTAAATTATAATTATAATTATGCATAACTATGCAAAAAATATGCATTTTCTAAAAATGCCTAAAAACCAATTTTCTCGGCATTGCAGATTATTCTGAGCATTTGGGGGGGGGAGTTGGAGTGGGGGGGGGGTTTAGGGGCAGGGGGAAGGCGGTTAGCTGGCAGGATGAAGAGGAGGGAGATTTAGACGGGCTGAGAACCAAACCGCTACATTGTAGCGGGGTTCTTCTAGTACTTTTACATATTGTGGGAGGGGAGAGACACGAATGCCGGCACATCCAGCGAGTATATGTCCAGTATTACACATATTTATGCATATATCTAGTCGTGGATTTTCTTATTTAGTGAGGGGAACTTGTCCCCTCCGCCCCCCGGGGCCCCCCCGGTTCCGACGCCCTTGGTTGCACCAACCGGAGTACTTTGACTGGCGGAGGATGGGTTCCATGAATACTGCAACAGCAGCAGGCAGCACAACAGCTTCCTGCAGCGGTACTGAAGGTTCGATACCTCGGACTGTAACTGCAGCTGGCTGGGAGCACGTGGCAACTGTGGTGCCTCGGCAAGAATGCAAAGATGTTATCTTCAAAGACGTGTATCGATAACGACTGGTGGGTGTGTATGCGTGGTTCTGAAAATGAAACAATACACAATAATCCTACACTACATCTAGGTCTAGGCAGAGCTGTATCGGTCGGGATTCGCCACAATTTCTCCACCCCACAAGGTAAACGTTACTCTTCCAGCCAGCCAAATTGAGCAACTAATACGTGTCCATATACACGTATTTCGCTCTCGCAAAACGTGTCCTCTGACACGTACGTCTAGACCTAGAAGACAGGATTGCGCCCCCAGTGGCCAGAAGACGGGATTGCGGCCCCAGTGGCAACTAATACGTGTCCATATACACCTATTTCGCTCTCGCAAAACGTGTCCTCTGACACGTACGTCTAGACCTAGAAGACAGGATTGCGCCCCCCAGTGGCCAGAAGACGGGATTGCGGCCCCAGTGGCGACTAAATACGTGTCTATATACACGTATTTCGCTCTCGCAAAACGTGTCCTCTGACACGTACGTATTGTGACGTAGTGTTGGTCATGACAGACCTAGTAGGCTACAGGGCGCCCCTAGCGGCATCTGTGAGATACGCGTCAACGAACACGTATAAGGGACTCGCAGAAGCGTGTCCATAGACACGTAAAGAGGAGGCGACCGGTCTGCGGTCATGAGGCGACATTACAACGGGTAAGGACCGTCAGAGGAGTAAAGGCGCAGATGTGAAAGCTTTTCGCTGCCTTTCCACCACTCGTTCATTAGAGAAACCCGACAGACAAAGTAGCCAAGTTATACCCGGCACGTAAACACCGCACAGGTTTTCGGTCCGTCCCTTAAACAGGTCCGACGCTCTCGTAGAAACTAAAGGAAAGTTCCGCCCGCCCACCGGAAGCGGTACCAATGGGGATCTACACGCACACACACACACACACACTCGTCCGGAACCTTTCTAACGCCGAGGAAACAATTAACTAAAACAACCAACACTAATTATCAAACTAATCCTCATCAACACTAATGATCAGGTACAACCGATGACGTGGCGTGGGGGCAGCGAATCAGGAAGTGCGGTGGATTAGCAAGAAGGAAGCGAGGGCGGCTATGAGGAGGAGGAAGGGTGGGAAGGCGGGTGGCGCAGATGACGTCCCTGTGGAGGCGCGGAGGTGTTGAGGAGAGACGGCAGTGGGGGGTTTTGACGAGACTGTTTAACACAATCTTGGGAAGCGAGAGGGTGCCTGAGGGGTGGAGAAGAAGCAGGGTGGTACCGGTCTTCAAGAATAAGGGCGATGTGGAGAACTGCAGCAACTACAGAGGTAGAAAGCTGATCAGCCACATGAAGATGGGTGGCTGGATGGATGGATGGGTGGGTGGGTGGGTGGGTGGATGGATGGATGGATGGGTGGATGGATGGGTG
>NC_079211.1:146876042-146886042 GCF_029633865.1 Lampris incognitus
TCTTTGTGTGTGCGTATGTGTGTGTGTGAGAGAGACTGTTTAGTGTGTTTTGTTTGTATTTATTTTCTCTCTTTGCGTGTTCCTGTGTGTGTGCGCGTTGTGTCTTTGTCCACTGTTCCACTCACCAATGGCTTTGTGAGGTATTGTGCGCGAGGCACAGAGGCCCGTTGTGCGTCGCCAGTGTGAGGAGGCTGGCGGGGACACGGCGCCGGACTCGGAGACGGCGACACGTTGCAGCGGACAGACAGCTGGCTGACTGTCTGCTGCTCCCGCACAGACTCGGCGGCACGGGGACGCCGCTTTCTAAAGGGCCCATTCACCCTGGCGCATCTGTGGCCCCGTGAAGAAGAGGGTGAGGAAGAGGGTGAGGAAGAGGGTGAGGAAGAGGGTGCTGCAGTCTTCCAGCGTGACACGCTGTGGCGTCTCTTAGTTGAGCAAAGTCTGCCAAGACAATGGTAGAAGGGACAGTTTGTGTCCGTCAGGTTTAAAAGAATATTTACCACAAGGACGAGCTTGTTCAGAATCGGGGCACGGTCGAGGACGCCTCTACCAGTGGCGGCTGGCCAGTCCGGGGCGCCGGGGCGCGGCCCCCCTCAGATATCAGGAGAGGAAAATCTACTTAAACGTGTTAAATATAATTTAGTTGGATGGTGCAAATAAGTGTTGTCAGTCTGTGAGCAGCATTAAATACTGGTTCAGATGGTGTTGGGTTGGTTCCTGTCTGAATACATCTACTTCCTGTCTGAATACATATACTTCCTGTCTGGATACATCTACTTCCTGTCTGAATACATCTACTTCCTGTCTGAATACATATACTTCCTGTCTGAATACATATACTTCCTGGGTGAGGGGCGCCGGCCCAACCAGACCTTATGTAAGCCCTCAAACCTGTGGCGAGCAGGTGACCTGAGGCTGCTGTCTGATTGGTTGCTTCAGATTTTCCAGGGGGCGCAGTTCTGTGCTGCACCAGACACGCCCACTTTTGTTGGCAGGGAATTGGTATTGCTCTAATGTTGTTTGATCTAATGTGATTGGACGATTCTCGTGGCTGTCAATCATGTTCACACCCACCACGACGCCTCGTCTCGACTGTCAATCATCCACCGTCTACGAACCCTGATAAAATCTGTAGGCCACATTGTCCTTCTTAATAACTCTGTGACTGTGTGGACATTAAAGCAGCTGTCAGGTGTGCTGCGCCAAGCTAAATTGAGACACCCCCCCCCCAAACTTTTTAGCAGCAGCCACCACTGGTCTCTATATACGAAATCTGTAAACTGCGACTTGGTGTGTTTCGTTTAGTGACACTCTATGACAGTTAGTGAGGACAGCCGTGAAGATTAAACTCCTCTTTTAACCACTGTGCAAGTGCCGAGATGCTCTCAGCAGCTCAGCAACCAGACACACTTTATTTGTCGTTTCATTTCACGATCTTGCGTACGTGACATGAAGCGAGACACTTTCCCCCAGCCCAGAGCAGAGCAGTGCAACACAAAGACAAAAACACATATCCAAAACTACAAGAACTCCAAGAACACACATATCCAAACTAACACACATATCCAAACTAACACACATATCCAAACTAACACACATATCCAAACTAACACACATATCCAAACTAACACACATATCCAAACTAACACACATATCCAGACTAACACATATATCCAAACTAACACATATATCCAAACTAACACACATATCCAAACTAACACACATATCCAAACTAACACATATATCCAAACTACCACATATATCCAAACTAACACATATATCCAAACTAACACATATATCCAAACTAACACACATATCCAAACTAACACACATATCCAAACTAACACATATATCCAAACTACCACATATATCCAAACTAACACACATATCCAAACTAACACACATATCCAAACTAACACACATATCCAAACTAACACATATATCCAAACTAACACATGTATCCAAACTAACACACATACCCAAACTAACACACATACCCAAACTAACACACATATCCAGACTAACACACATATCCAAACTAACACACATATCCAAACTAACACACATATCCAAACTAACACACATATCCAAACTAACACACATATCAAAACTAACACACATATCCAGACTAACACATATATCCAAACTAACACACATATCCAAACTAACACATATATCCAAACTAACACACATATCCAAACTAACACATATATCCAAACTAACACATATATCCAAACTAACACACATATCCAAACTAACACACATATCCAAACTAACACACATATCCAAACTAACACATATATCCAAACTAACACATATATCCAAACTAACACACATACCCAAACTAACACACATATCCAGACTAACACACATATCCAAACTAACACACATATCCAAACTAACACACATATCCAAACTAACACACATATCCAAACTAACACACATATCAAAACTAACACACATATCCAGACTAACACACATATCCAAACTAACACACATATCCAAACTAACACATATATCCAAACTAACACACATATCCAAACTAACACACATATCCAAACTAACACATATATCCAAACTAACACATATATCCAAACTAACACACATATCCAAACTAACACACATATCCAAACTAACACATATATCCAAACTAACACACATACCCAAACTAACACACATATCCAAACTAACACATATATCCAAACTAACACATATATCCAAACTAACACACATATCCAAACTAACACACATATCCAAACTAACACATATATCCAAACTAACACATATATCCAAACTAACACACATATCCAAACTAACACATATATCCAAACTAACACATATATCCAAACTAACACACATATCCAAACTAACACATATCCAAACTAACACACATATCCAAACTAACACATATCCAAACTAACACACATATCCAAACTAACACACATATCCAAACTAACACACATACCCAAACTAACACACATATCCAAACTAACACACATATCCAAACTAACACATATATCCAAACTAACATCCAAAGTAACACACATATCCAAACTAACACATATCCAAACTAACACACATACCCAAACTAACACACATATCCAAACTAACACACATATCCAGACTAACACACATATCCAAACTAACACACATATCCAAACTAACACACATATCCAAACTAACACACATATCCAAACTAACACACATATCCAAGCTAACACACATATCCAAGCTAACACACATATCCAAACTAACACACATATCCAAACTAACACACATATCCAAGCTAACACACATATCCAAACTAACACACATATCCAAACTAACACACATATCCAAACTAACAAACATATCCAAACTAACACACATACCCAAACTAACACACATATCCAAACTAACACACATATCCAAACTAACACATATATCCAAACTAACATCCAAACTAACACACATATCCAAACTAACACACATATCCAAACTAACACACATATCCAAACTAACACACATATCCAAACTAACACACATATCCAAACTAACACACATATCCAAACTAACACACATAGCCAAACTAACACACATATCCAAACTAACACACATATCCAAACTAACACACATATCCAAACTAACAAACATATCCAAACTAACACACATATCCAAACTAACACACATATCCAAACTAACACATATATCCAAACTAACACACATATCCAAACTAACACACATAGCCAAACTAACACACATATCCAAACTAACACACATATCCAAACTAACACACATATCCAAGCTAACACACATATCCAAGCTAACACACATATCCAAACTAACACATATATCCAAACTAACAAAAATAAATAAATCACTGTCCAGGAGAACGAACACCAGCCAGGAGGACTGGCAGAACTGCCGCTCTGCATGGGCTAGCAGTTAGCTTAGCTTGCCCTGCCTCTGCATCCTGTCAGACCGCCCTCGGTGTTTCTTCTTCGGGCACAGTTCTGGTCAGGGCCGTGGTCTCCCAGCCAGACACCTTCGACACACCTCCCCGCACTCCACACGACGACACTAAAACACAGGCAACGCTAGGTGAGGCCGCTGCCAGGCCGCCCTCGGCGTTATCGGACCTGCCGGTCAGCATAGGCTAGCAGTTAGCTTAGCTTGCCCCGCTTCTGCGCCCTGTCAGACCGCCCTCGGAGTTTCCTCTTCGGCATGTTGGTATGGCTGTCATTTTTAATGGGTGTCGTTGGCATTCTTCTTATAAAGAACCACACATACAAGATAAAAGATCAGATAAATAAAAGTAGATGATATTGACTTATCTATTACATAGTAGTGAAATCTGTTGGACTTAGTTCCCATCCCAGCTCCACCCATGGTCCAACTCTGACCAAATTTAGGTTTTCTGTCTCCAACAACTGACAAGATGGGTCAAGCATGAATCCCATCTTTAGGCTTAAAATGCCCCTTCAGAAACCAAAAACAGAAGACATGACAGGTGTAGGGCGTATAATAAGTCTTCTTTTTTGTACAGTCCTCGGTTGTATGACACAAAATAGTGTTTATTCCTCTGTCCCAAATAGCATCCGGATGTGGGCCACTTCAGGCAGTGATGCAGCACTGATGGCTTTCTTCTGGCCCTGACAAAATGGATGTGAGCCTGATGTGGCCCACATGTATAATAGCAAATATGGCCCAAATATGCCAAATCTAATGGGGGCTTTTTTTTAGCAAAGATGCGGTGCTCTTGACAACATGTGATCTGGATGTGATCCTGAAGTGGCCCATGTGGTAAATGGTGAATATGGCCCAAATATCACAAAACAAATATGGCCACCTTTGGCAAATATGTGGCACATGCGGCATTCCTATGACTTGGTTCTGGCCCAGATCTGGCAAACAGAAGCGGACCGCCCAAGTGCCATCATTCCATGCGGTATGTGGGCCGGATGAAAGTGTCAGGTGTGGGACGGGTCTGGGCCACAGCAATGTTGCTATTTGGGGTATCTGCCTTGCTTGACAGTTCTGACAATCTACCCACCACCGAGGTCCCATCCCAGCTCCACCCGTGGTCCAACTTCGACCAAATTTAGATTTTCTGTCTCCAACAACTGACAAGATGGCATCAAGCATGACTCCTGTCTTTAGGCTTCAAAGTGCCCCTTCAGAAACCAAGAAAAGAAGACATGACAGGTGTAGGGCGTATAATAAGTCCTCTTTTTTGTACAGTCCTCGGTTGTATGACACAAAATAGTGTTTATTGCTCCGCGGGTCACGTCATACTTTCTGATGTAAGAAAGTCAGGCTGAAAAAACATCTCTCCCCCGATTCTTTCTCAGAAACCATGAGTTTATTTTTAGTCGAGGAATCAAATATCTTTATGGGGTTTTTTAGGCTCTGATTGTTCCCCGGGGAAGAAATACAACCAAACGCCAGGTCAGAGATCAGAATAGGAACTGGTGAGAGTTTCACCAGACGAGGGTCAAATAACATTCCATAGATGACTTGATCCCAAAGAAAGCATTCTCCATTTCCACAAGACAAATTGGAAATTACGTGATCCCAGGAGGTTGAATCAGTTCATCTGGACACGACGGTTATTGACAGATACGTTCCGTCACTCATCTACGTGACCTCTTCAGTCTCAGCGGACTGCAGGTGCCCCCACCCTTATAAACATACATGAAAATTACATGTTTTACCTGTCCGGACATTTTGGCACCTTGAAAGCCACATAATATTGGCCATTTTCCTTTCAAATATATTCAAACCAATCTTTAAAACAACCCTGGAAGATGAAATAGTCCAAGATGAATTGGAAAGAGAAAACACCGCTGAAGCAAGTGAAGGAAATGTAGAAGAGGAAAGAGATGACGACAAACAGGAAGTGACGATGGAAGAGGCATCTGGGATGGAGGAACAAGGTGAAATTGGGCCTAAATCTGGTGAAAACAATCCTGTTCAGGAAGAAACAGACGCTTCAGAGGTCAGAAGGTCAACAAGGCAAAGAGCCGAGCCTGACAGACCAACACACAAATCACTTGGCAATCCTCTGGTCGTAGTCATGCACTCAGTTCTGAAGTCTTGACCAGTCTTGTGTTGTTTTATTGTGATGCAAAGGGCCGATTAGAAAGAAAAAAAAAGACAAAATTTGTTTTTTAACCTCCCCCCCTTTTCTCCCCAATTGTACCCGGCCAATTACCCCACTCTTCCGAGCCGTCCTGGTCGCTGCTCCACCCCCTCTGCCGATCCGGAGAGGGCTGCAGACTACCACATGCCTCCTCCCATACATGTGGAGTCACCAGCCGCTTCTTTTCCCCTGACAGTGAGGAGTTTCACCAGGGGGACGTAGCGCGTGGGAGGATCACGCTATTCCCCCCACTCCCCCCCCCACGGACAGGCGCCCCGACCGACCAGAGGAGGCGCTAGTGCAGCGATCAGGACACACGCCCGCATCCGGCTCCCCACCCGCAGACACGGCCAACTGTGTCTGTAGGGACGCCCGACCAAGCCGGAGGTAACACGGGGATTCGAACCGGTGATCCCCTTGTTGGTAGGCAACAGAATAGACCGCCACGCTACCCAGACGCCCAAAAGACGAATTTCTGCATGATAAACAGGTGCCATTGTTCAAGAAACATGATTTTGTCCACCAATCATCAATTCCTGTTATTGGTTTAGTTTTAACTATTTGTAGAGGGGGGGGGAGGTTTCTTTGTTCTGTGAAGTTCTTCATCTAAACCGAGGGTACACACCGACGAGCCAAAACATTATGACCAGTCACAGGTGAAGTCTATAACGTTGGGTCATCTGCACACAAGGGAAGATGTCAAGGTCTGGTGGATCAGATGGTAAGCGAACAATCAGTTCTCGCAGTCAGCATGTTGGATGCAGGAGGCATGGGCAGGAGCCAAGACCTAAAGGACTTGTACAAAGGCTAAATTGTTGTGGCCAGACGACTGGGTCCAGGCGCTTGGGAAGATGTTTTAAGTAGGGGGGCTGCCAACTAAAACTAAAAGTGTTGTGGCAGGCCGGGTGTGGAAGAACGAGTGGAGAGGCAGAGAGCTCTTTTTAAATCGCAACTCCCGTGCCCCATAAACCGCACAACCCCGGGAGTGCTCTTTTATTCACATGGGCCAGAACGGACCAGAACTGACAACAACGTAACGAGCCCCCCCCCCCCATGTCCCAAGTGGCGACATCAGTTCCAGTCACAGCCCTACGGTCAGTTATGCCCCTTTTCCACTACATGGTACCGGCTCAAGTCGACTCGCCCGTTTGTCGTTTTCCATTACTGGAAAGTACCGGCACGTTGGTAACTGTTACCACTTTTCTTGTACAGCCTTTCTCGAGGTTCCAAAATAACTGGAGTGGGTACCAAGATCAATGCAGACCTCGGATTGGTCAGAGAAACGCGTCGCTGCGTCACAGTGGCGTCGTAGGGGGGGGGACCTACCAGGGCCCAGAAGGTATGGGAGACCCTCGGGAAGCCTGGAATTAAAAGTTTGTTTTGGTTTGCAAATGTTTATTTCTAACTAATCAGTGTCATAACTTCAGTTAAAATTGGTTCAACACATCGGTTGAGGGACATAAAGAAAATAGTGGAGGCTCTCTGAGGCCCCTCACCTCTCTCTGAGACCCCTCATTTCTCTCTGAGGCCCCTCTCACCCCTTACAAAATGTGCAGAATGGTTGAGTCCACTCCTCGTGAGCGTCTCTCAATGCAGCTCATCTAGTCCTGTCGCGAGTGACTGCTGATACAAGCACGAGCAGAGTCGTGTCTTTCCCAAAGAAAGCAAAATCTGGGTTCCAGAAAAGAAAAGAAAACAAAGGGAAAGGGAGAGAAGGCAAAATGAGGCAAAACAACCGCTGAGTCATTTCTTCCAAAAGAAATGTGAGCTAGGAGCTTGTTACGTTTCCTGTCTCCGTCTTCTGACTACCTGCGCCGGAAGTTCCAGGGGAACCGAATTTATTTGGGACCCAGGGCCGAAGTTGGCTGGCGCTGTCCGTCACTGCCTGGTGCTAGCTAGCTAGCTAAACTCCGGAGCACAACCCAACACGGTTCAATTGTTCACTTCGTCTGAAAATGGCGAGGGCACCGTCTTCTCTCTTCGGAAACACGTTTAATCCTTCTTCACAGCTGCACAAAACGTTGACATAGGTCCAATATATCACAGTTCTTAGTGATAATATTTCCTTTCACTTGCGCGGAGCTCCCAATACCGTTCGCGCCACACCACAACCACAACAACTTCCTCATTCCCCCCCCTCCCTACCAACCAATCAGAGTCCGAGCCCAGATCTTGCTCTTAAAGCGGTAAACCCTTATTTACCAACAAGCTTTTAAAAGGTGGCTAGCTAACTAAAGTCATGTAATGTCACGTAAAGTCGTGTAAAGTCACGTAAAGTCGTGTAAAGTCATGTGACGTCGTGTAAAGTCATGTAAAGTCATGTGAAGTCGTGTAAAGTCATGTAAAGTCACGTAAAGTCGTGTAAAGTCATGTGAAGTCGTGTAAAGTCATTTAATGTCACGTAAAGTCATGTAAAGTCACGTAAAGTCGTGTAAAGTATACGTGACTTGTAGCGACCGGGTTGAAACGTGTGAGACCAGCGGGACGCTCCAGTAATGATGCGCGGCGGCGGCGGCGGCGGAGGGTGACAGTGCGCATGCGCAACACATTTAATCCTTCTTCACAGCTGCACAAAACGTTGACATAGGTCCAATATATCACAGTTCTTAGTAATAATATTTCCTTTCCTTACCGTTCGCGCCACACAACAACCACTTCCTCATCCCCCCCCCCGCTCCCTACCAACCAATCAGAGTCCGACCCCAGATCTTGCTCTTAAAGCGGTAAACCCTTATTTACCAACAAGCTTTTAAAAGGTGGCTAGCTAACTAGCTAAAGAGGAAAGCTATCATAGCTAACTAGCTAATGAGGAAAGGGGCCCGCAGAGACTGCTCATGTACAGGGCCCAAAATTTTGCGCTACACCCCTGCTGCGTCGTTTTGCGTCACTGCGTCATCAGTGCGCGCATGGGGTATCACCCGGCATTTTTAAACACCGAAGCGGTTGTCGAAACCCCCCCCCCCAAAACATCAACACAAGAATAACCACAACATGAACACCACATCATTAAAACACGATTTTAAATCTAACATCAACAGCCCCATCAGCCATTGCGCTCCCCCCCCCAGCACAGAACCACCGACAGTCAGAGCGACCGCCTCCCCCCGGTCGCTACAGTATGACGTCAGGCGCGTGTGTAGCAGATTTGTTTACTCACTTTATTGTTGAAAATGTATATTCCACGCAGCCCCGCCCACTGTTGACAATACAGGTATGCTTTGTTGTACGTTTGGAAAAGTTAGGCATACTGTTGGGCTCTATGATGTTACACAGCCACCTACTGGAGGGGAGGGGGGCTGCACCCAGTACTAGGCGGAGCTGCAGCCCCCCCCCCCCCCCCCCGTGCTAATGACTGGGTCAGAGCATCTCTGCAACAGCAATCCCATGCAGACTGGCATAGTGTGGACTACCATGTGGGGGGGGGGTATTTACATTAGTTTCACATTTAACAATTGTTTGCGTAGCCTATCTGATGGGGCGGGGGGGGGCCCAATGGATGTGCGTGCCCCGGGGCCCCCTGGTGGGTTAATCCGGCCATGGATATGTGGCACATGCAGGTTTGTTATGGCTTGGTTCAGGCCCAGATCTGGCAAACATGAGTGGACCGCCCAAGTGCCACCATTCCACGCGGGAAGTGGGCCGGATCAAGTGTCGGGTGTGGGACGGGTCCGGGCCACAGCAATTTTGCTATCTGGGGGGGGGTGTATCGAGTAAGCAGGGGATCTCATAGATCATCGACTATTCTATTTTCATCTGGTGAAGAATCTCATGTGATTGCAAAGCCGAGTCAATAAAATGTGGCTTGCCTTGTTCTGTACCCTCCGTAAAAACAGGCCAGGGTCTGTTTTCAACTCATTTGATGAATGAAAATTAAAATCT